>NW_016161740.1:43826-48922 GCF_001687245.7 Rhagoletis zephyria | reverse complement strand
TTTTTTTTATTTCGTTCTATTTATAAAAATATTTATTTAAAATATTTTGTTCGTTTTTTTCCTTTCTTTAGATCAGTTGGGTATCGCGCACACGCCTTGTATTGTTCGTCGGCACTGCAAAACGATGTTCAGCTAAATTGATGCGCGTCTGCCGGTGGTACCAGCCACACTGAACTCTTGCGGCATTCAGCGTAAAACCTTAAGTAAAAGTTGTGTACTTAGTACATATGTACAACATATATAACTAAAGAAAGTAAACTGGGCATAATGGAGAAACAGAATGAGAAATGAAGGATTGTGAGTGCATTAAATTGCTGCACAATACATTTTTTTGGCAGTGAATTCTTTACTTTGTATCTGAACGTAAGAGCGCCTGCATGAATCTTTAAGAGTGAATTTTGAGACTATCGTAATACATACTATTTGGTAGAGTTATTTGTAACCAAAGTTCATGAGAGCAGGTTGCTAGTGTGACCCAATTTGTTATGTCTGTCGATTAGGGGATTCCATTTTCCTCATTATAAATGTTTATCTTGCAAATAACATGAACATTTAATATCGAGAATTTACTCTTTACTGTTAATTTTTCCCCATAAAAGCTGTTTGATCTACTTAACTAATACCGTTGTCTTTCATGCGACCTTGAAAGCTGTGATTGGGGTTTAACCGCAACACCTTTCAGGTTAGGGCGATCTTCAGGTCGCTTATAATTAGGAGTTTCATTTTTACGATGAATCGGTCAACCTGGTGGCACTTAGGCTAATGCATATACATACATACATATCTCACAATCGGCAACAATCTATCTAGATAACCAAAGATGCAAAAAATTATCTGTATACAAAATTTCATCCAAATTGTTAGAGCAGTTTCCAAGAAACCTATGGATATATATATATATTTATATGCAAGAATCACTCGTTAAATGTAATAAGATATGGGCATCATTTTAATTATTTAAATTATGTTATTTAAAGAAATAAAAACAAATATTTTTTCATAGTAGTGCGTTTTATGTTAAAATAAAAATTTTTCATAGTGGTGCGTTTATTGAACATCTGGAGGTGAAGCTCTTTGGCTGGACACCTTGTTTTTTATAATTAATGAACTGTTCAAATCTGATGTCATTAACAAAAGATGCCACTCAAAAAAAGTAAAAGCTTATTGCACATCTGGAAACCACATTGTTTTACTTGGCACCTCATTTTAAGTTCAATGAATGGTGAAGATCTTATCGTTCGTAAAAATGTGGCAACCCTACTAGAAAAAAATGATACATTATCGCACATCCAGAGGCTAAGTCTGAAAAGACTTTGACCGTGACGGTGCAGAGCTGATATCTGCGCTTATTAAGATTGAATATAGTAATTTTCTTAACAGTTGGAAACCCTATTTAAAAAAAAAAAAAACATGTATGCTTATCTAGAGGCCAAACCGTTTCATTTGACACCTAATTTCTTGTAATCCAATTTACGGTGCGGATCTTATAATTTTTAGACAGGTGGCAACGCTGTAGTAATTAAAAATGCCAAAGGTCACTCTCCTGTTGATACAGAACATATTAGAGAAAATCTCGTCCAAATCCGTTGAGTAGTTTTCGAGATTCTCCCTTAAAGCGTAGAGGGCAACCTTGATCCGGATTAACAGCACAATTGATCTAATGAAAATTGTGCCTTGACATACGGCAGCAATGCGGATTTACGATCCGCGAGGTGGTAGGTTCCAGTCTCACGGCCAATAGAATCTTCATTTATTTTTGTTTATTTATTCAATTATAACATTGAACCGGATGATTGATGCCGCCAGGGAGTGAAGAGGAAAAAATTCTTCAAATTTATTTCGCTGTGCGATTTACCGTGATGTGAAACGCCAGATCATTGGGGGAAATTCCAAGAACTTTTTCGCGGTCATTACAATTTCGTTGTCTTATTTTAGACTGCCTTGGAAGTATACCTTCCGACCACCANCATTTATTTTTGTTTATTTATTCAATTATAACATTGAACCGGATGATTGATGCCGCCAGGGAGTGAAGAGGAAAAAATTCTTCAAATTTATTTCGCTGTGCGATTTACCGTGATGTGAAACGCCAGATCATTGGGGGAAATTCCAAGAACTTTTTCGCGGACATAACACTTTCGTTGTCTTATTTTAGACTGCCTTGGAAGTATACCTTCCGACCACCAAACCATAATATGAGCATATAAATCGTGACCGTGAATTGTGGAGAAAATCTTGGATCTTGTGCTTTATGTTAGTTTTGTTTTTAAGTTTTTCTTTTAATGTAAGTCGATTTGCCTTTTTGTTGAAATTTGTTGTATTCTAAGTGTTTTTGTATTTAGAGTGCCTGAAGATGGCTTTCCTTGAGAGCCGAAATATCGGACACTCGTAAAACAAAAATAAAAACTTGACCTCAGGCTTGAAAAGAAACCAGAAAAAACATGGACCAAAATCTTTCAATAAAAAAAAACTATTTTTGGAGGTACGAAGTTCGCCGGGTCTGCTAGTTTACAATGAAGAGATATTTTTTAATTTCTAAAGTTGTCAGTAAGTTCCAAAAAATTACTAATCCAGTAAATAATTACTTATAGTTTCAACTGGAAACTTGAAAAGAAGTAACATTATTATGAAATTTTGGAAAATGGGCTTGATACCGCCCACATATAATTACATAAGTTTATCAAGTTTATCGAAGATATTTGAAATAGGCATAAAATGTAGCGGTAGTTTTCGGAAAGGTGAAAAACACTATATTTAATACTTGCGTCGGGTATCTAATGTTTATTTTTAGCTTTATTTAATGACTTAGTTATGCATGTGTATGTGTTAGATGAGCTTTGCGTGTAAGCGGTTACCCAACGCACAGCCTTGCATATGTAGAAGTGGTTTTTTATTTTTATGCAAAAATGACATGCTATGTAGTACAGTACAAAGTAAGCCTAACTGAGCTATAAGTATTCTTTTTTGTAGAAAATTTACAACTTTAATTGGCTAGCTACTGAGTTTGCTACCTACATACATATATAGTCCGGCCGTCACATCATAGAGCCATATTAGGAAATAGTATGGCAACCAAATTTGAAGGAATAGTAAATTATGGCTTACATAATACTTTTGGATCAAAAGATGCTAACTCGACCAATCTGTTCTAACTTCGATAAGAGAAAAAGCTGTTCATTCCATCTTTATTAATGTCCACAGCTCCACTTAGTTCTTCGACTATCTGGCAACCTAAGCGCTGCCAGACAGTTACGAAATTAGCCGTTCGAATAGTACGACAAAGGCTAATTGGGCTAAGTGTATCGCCTCCTCAAAGAGACCAGATGACAGAGATTAAAGATGTACATACATACTTATACTCGTATTTATCCGCAATGTTTTAAATAATTGCTTTCCAATAAAACAACTCAGTTATAATTTAAATATTTTTATTATTTGTATATATAACTAAAGATCTATAATCATCGAAATCTAACCGCAAGTATACGTATAACTTTCACATATCCTAATCAACCTCTTCAAATTTGAATTTCATTTCCCCACATGGCGTCAGAATCAAATTGCTTTTATATTCCAAATCATTTTTCTCATCAGTCCAAGTAATCTTATATTTGCGGAACAAACGTGCCAACAAGACTTCCATTTCCAAATCAGCCAAACGCCTACCGACGCAAGTGCGTGGACCGAAACCGAAAGGCAAATAAACGAATGGATTCTGCATCTTGGCTGCATCGTTTGCACTCGACACATTTTTCGGTGTTTTCAACCAACGCTCAGGCAGGTATTCACTACAACGTGCAAAGAACGTATCCGAGTTGCACAATTCCATATTTCTCATATGTACGCCAGTGTCTTTTGGCACTCTATAACCAGAAAGTACCAAATCGCGACCAGTTGCACGCATTGTGCCACTTATGATTGGCGTTATGCGCATCGATTCTTTGATGCAAGCACGCAAATAGGGTATATTTTGTAAATTCTGTGCCACCAGCGGAGTATCGACATTTGGGAGGAGTGTACGCAATTCTTCTCGCAATATATTCTGTTTTTCCGGATTTTTCGCAAGTAAAAAAATGGCAATTATGACTGTGGAAGATGTCTGTAAATTGAATAAAACGTAAATATTTACATAATTTTTTTTTTTTGGTACAAATAAACATTTTATTACCGTATCCAAGCCGCCGAACAGCATATCAATTACCATCACTACAGCTATATTCTTATCGACGCGCAAAAGCTTTTCCAATACACTTACCGCCTCCTTTCTCCCCTCCGCTTCGATGCGCTCCAGCGCCTTATCAATTAATTTCCTGGTGATCATTGTCAAGTCGTCATGCAAGCGCATAAGTCGTTTAAAACTGGGCGTCTTTATGATTCGCCAAATCGATGGTGCGATATCGTGCTCATAGGTGGCCTGCATGAATTCCGCCGTGGTGCTGGACATACGCATCGCATCGGCATCTGCTTTGCCGGTGATAAGGTGTAGACGTGAATTTAGCGCCACATAGCAAATGGATTCAAAAGACCACATGCGCATCTCGTTGCTGAAATCAGCGGTTAGCAAGCCAGTCTTTGGGTCGCGCACCGTCCCGATTCTAGAGTGTGAGTTAGGAGAAATTCAAATTTTTCTACATTATAACAGGGCAATTGTGGTAACTATCTTGAACGTTTTTTTTCGAGAGCCTGATTGAGAGATCTGTTAGCGAGGCGGTCTTAGCGTTATTAAGTTTACTAAAAATTAAAGCAATTAAAAACAAATATATATTTTTTCCGACTGGGTGGTAAATTGATTAATTTTGGAACGAATTTCCTTCAAGCTTTGTTTGGAGACAGACCTGTTTCGTTCGAGAACGAAAAATGACCCTGAAGATGGCACAACGCCGAAACCAGTTTGTATCCAAACCAAACTTGACGAGTGATGACGGAAATTCGTTCCAAAATAAAGCATATATTTTTGTTTTTCTTTCTAAAATAATAAAAACTAAAAATTAGAAGATAATGTTATTAAAAAAGGAAAATAATCTAAATAAATTTATAAAAATCAAATTAAATATATATACTTATGTATACTTTTTTTCATTTTAAAACAATAAAAT
>NW_016161740.1:0-43801 GCF_001687245.7 Rhagoletis zephyria | reverse complement strand
AATCATCGTTTTGAGTAATCAAAATCTTGATTACTCGAGTAATTGATTAACCGAATAATTGATTAACCAACTTGCTCGAGTAATCGAATAATCGCACAGCCCTAGTTTCTAACAATAAAATCGCAAAGTGAAAGGAAAATTAAATAAAAAGTAATAAAATAAATTATAAAATAAAGAGCTTATAAATATTCAACGAAATTAAAAAAAAAATTTGTTTAACACAATCGAATTTAAAAAATTTAATTAAAGAAAAAAATTTTAGTAAATCAAATTAAAAAAATATATAGTTTTCTCTTCTAAAACAATAAAATTTTAAAATTAAAAGAAAATTCAATTAAAATCCGCCTTTTTTATTTGGGACATGCTCAGGTACAGTGACGAGCAAAACTGTAACATGATGTAACACTTTTTATTTCAGCCACCGCTATCTTTCATAGTTCTAACGACTTTCACACTTTTGTTCTATATTCTTATTGGTACACCCCTACTCCCGCTCTCATAACGATTTAAGGTCAATCCAACAACAATAAAAAAACCTGGAGACAAAAATGAAAGTTAAGGCAAATGTTACAGTTTTGCACTCATTCTCAGTTTTGCATTTTACAGTTATCTTTTGCTTAGTTGGAAGTCAGATGACTTTTTTCTGTATTGTAATTTATTCAAGAAGTGATCACCAATAAATAATATGGTTAATCAGGAAGCATAAATGTAAATAATAGGTTTACTGCGGAAAGGCGGGACCGCAGGGAAAGTGGCAAAAAATTGTGGAGTTTGCCACATGAAAATGTTAAGACTGAGAAAAAATATAGCCTAAAGTGTTACTAAGGACAAAGGAAGTCTGTCAAAATATATTTCAGTCCGATATCTTGAGAACTTAGTAGCAAGTAGCGCTGCAGGCACTACTACAGAAGCGCTTAAGGTATTAAAATTGAATGCAAATCAGTAGATAGTGAGGCGAAAAATTGCCAAATTGAGCAAAATGTATCATAAACGAAGAAAAAAGCAAATTTGATCAAAATACATGTGCGAGTGTGGCAGCGTTTTGCTGCATCGCACAAAAACCGGACCGTTGCCTATTGGGATATGTTAGGCCTTACATAACGCAATAAAAAACACATTTTTAAGATTTAATTGAGGCTTATGTGGTCTGACAAGACTAAATTAATAGCTTTTAAGCAGATGGCCGGGCATGGTATTGGAACAAAGGCCCAAATTAGCCTAAGCGCATCATGTAAGGCAAACTGTGAATCACAGTGGTCGGTCAATATTAGTTTGGGGTTGTATTTCAAAAATGTTGTTGATCCGTTTGTACGTATTATGCGTAAGGAATAGTATCTGTTCATATTTCAACAAAATTTGCAAGATGTAGTCGAAAAAATTAGAGTTTCTGCTGAAAAAGCAACCAAAACACACTGCACATGTTCGCAAAGACTGGAACAAAAGCAGAAATTTGCTAATTTGAAATGACCTCCACAATCCGAGGACATGAATCTCATCGAGAATTTGCGAAATCAACTAAAAGCGCATCTTACTAAGTATCCAAGTCCGTCCAATGGAGTACGTGAGCTGTGAAAGCAAACCAAGGATATATGGGAGGCTATACCTCCAGAATTTTTACAGACATGCACATTAGGTATGCCAAATTGCAACCAGAAACTAAATAAAGCAAAACCATACCGAACATTGTGTTAATAATTCTTTTTTTTTGTGAAAATTGTCAAAAAGTTATTAAAAATACATGAGTGCAAAACTGTAACATATGCCTTAATTTACATTTTTGTCTGCTGGTTTCTTTAATGTTGTTGAATTGACTTCAAATCGTTATGACAGAGGAAGCAAAGATGTACCAATAAAAATAGCGACAGCTGAAAGAAAAGGTGTTACTCCATGTTACAGTTTTGCTCGTCACTGTATATTCTGCCAAAAGAGCTTTTCATCACGAAAGTTGGTAATGCAGCTTTTTTGTAAGACTTTCGTGCCGGAATAAATAAGATCTCTCAAACTATCTTGCCCGCTGTCCTTCAAATACGCCGGCACCAAAAAAATGGTGCATGCTGTTAACCAGAGCCACCTACCGACATTTTTGACTCGCTGAATCGAATCCAAGTTCCGTTTAACTCATACAACCCCAAAATTTCGAGTTAATTGCGAGTTTTTGGCAATTTTTTTTTTTTGCAATTTTCTCGAAAGTTTGAAGGTGTGCCAGTCAAACGGACTACAGATTCGGATTCAGCGGGCCGAAATACAAGTTTTTTTTTGAGAGCCGGTGACAACTATCTTAGCCAGAATTGCCCCGTAAATATAGCACATAACATACTTTTCCACCAACTCCATTGCAATACGATCGATTTCCGGCAATGCTTCACGCATATTTTGTACCTTCATCAAGATTGGATTTACCTTCTGGCGTATATTGAACCAACCTTCACCTTGCCTACATACATAAGTGGTGATAAAGTTTGCAGCATCAAAATGTTATCCTTATTCGACTAATTTGCATTTTAGTTCAATACTACTCACTCTGCCACCAATCCCAATGTGCCACCATATGCTTTTGGATTCTCTACCTTCCGATAGTGTTTAAAGCTTCCTACACCATCCCGTACAGGCCAAACTCCTTCAGTTCTATATACTTTTTCGAAATCAATTGGATTATAAGTGCATACTAAATCTGCGCGACCGAAAGAGCCGCGAAACACAAACAGGTCACCATAGCGTTTGCGCATTGTTGCATACAATTTCAAAAAATTTGCGCCATAAAGTTCTCCTAAAAAAAACACACACAATTAAAATGTTCGTAATTACTTTATAATTTGCTTTTGACTATTATCGTACCGCCTGGTAAAAAGTCCATCATTAATCCAATACTTGTTGGTCCAGGTATTTCGTTATATTCCTTTGCGCTTGCCCACTCCTCTTCGTAGGTTGTATCTGCCAATAGGTTCTAAGAAAAAAAGTAAGCATGAATAAGCGCAGATATTTAACATGAATGAGTTAAATTCACTTCGATTACTGTGGTAACTCATATTGAAGTTGCTCTCGTTTGGCTAAGTACGTTAAATTTGTTGAGCACCCCTGGTAAAATGTACATATGTACATACATCGTATCTGTGTCTATGAACCAATGAGAAGACAAGGGATATGCACATTAGGGTGGTCCTTAATTGTAGGAAGCAAATTTTTACATCAGATTTTCTAAGCCTCAACCCCTACGTCGATGCTACTATAGTCGAAGAGACTCTATGGAGACTCAAAAAATTGAAATTAATTTTTTCAGCTAATACCAAAAATTTATACAACTTTAGTCCCCCTTTGCAACACGTCTTAAATAACTCCAATCGGGACCAAAATTTATATGTGATATCTTCGACTATGGTAGTAACGATTTTGCATATTAGATGCAAAAAAAAATTAATTTAAATTTTTTAGTCCCTATAGAGGAATCAGAAATTTGTCCCCTGTGCGACACACCTTAACCAGCTCCAATCGGAACCAAAATGTACAAGTATATGTGATATCTGTGATCGTGGTATTACCGATTGAGGGGGTGAGACTTATAAAAATCGTTCATTTGATTTTTTAAGGACTACCCTAATGTGCATACATACCTCTTAAGAAACCAGACCGCCTTTATTTGCATAGCAAACCACGTTTAATGAGTAAGCTGATCATAAACGTCTACTTTATCTGTATTCGGCAAACAGGTTTGTGTTGTTATATGTATTAAAACACACAAAGATATTTATTTATAGTAATTCTTAAAAAAACAATTATTACTTTATCATGCAATTTTGCGAATACCCCAAACAAGTTCAATGCACCTACTGCTCAACCATTAATGAGAATGTGCGGAAACTCACAAAATCCGTCCACAGTTGCACGTTCTTTACCAGCTGATAAGATTCACATTAGGGTGGGTATCTTTTCAACGATTTATTAAGCTGTAGTTTCGCAAAGCAGTGTTTGAAGAAGGCGCAAAGCAGTGAAACATGTTTACATTTTCTTATTTTTCAACATAAAATAAATAAAATTGAATGTAAATACATATCGCTCATTTACTTCAAAAGAGTCATAACTAGAAAAAAAAAATTCGAGAGAAACCGACTGAAGTAAATGAACGATATGCTTATACTTTTCCTGGATTTTGAACCGACCTCTAAAAAAATAGGAGGTTATCAATTCGTCGGAATATTATTTTATTTATGATACTGGTTAACTTTGGACCACGTTAACTGTTTTCTATAACTTGTTAGTTCCGGGCATTGGATCACGAAAAAACTAACGGTAATCCTAAATTTGCATACGAGTCGGTTCGGTTTTCTTAAATTATTTGTTTTTTTTTCGTGTGAAACTAAAATTTAATAGACTTATTTCTATTTCAATTTCAATTTTTATTCTAAATACTAGTATTTATTAAGTCACTTATCTTCTGATAATGATACGACTCTATGGTATTAAGAATAACAATTTCACTTTTACTGCCGTTTATCGCTCACACGCATTATGCTACCGACTGCAGCTTGAAAAAATAGTTATGTTGCGTCCTTTGGCGGATGTTTAAAAAGAAAAGATGGCTCTAGGAATGGATTCTTCATAACAAAAACACCCTTATTAGCATGCTTCTTTTTTATTTAAAGTAGAGTATTTGTACACCCTAACAACATAGTCGAAAAAATCTCCCACACAAATATACCCGCCCTAATGTTTGTAAATATGTATTTCTGCATTGTCCATATTCCAGTTTTTTGCATAACCGTTAAGTACATTTGCGATCAAGTTCTTACCTGTTGCGCCAGCGTAGCGCTGCTTGTAGTCAGCGGCCGTGCGTACAAGCGAGGTGAAAGATACTTTGATGGCACGCCAATAAGCGGCTGCAGGTAACGATGTAAAGGACAAAAGAACATTTTTTTTTATTTCGTTCTATTTATAAAAATATTTATTTAAAATATTTTGCTCGTTTTTCCCTTTTTTTTTAGATCAGTTGTGTATCGCGCACACGCCTTGTATTGTTCGTCGGCACTGCAAAACGATGTTCAGCTAAATTGATGCGCGTCTGCCGGTGGTACCAGCCACACTGAACTCTTGCGGCATTCAGCGTAAAACCTTAAGTAAAAGTTGTATACTTAGTACATATGTATGTATATACATAACTAAAGAAAGTAAACTGGGCATAATGGAGAAACAGAATGAGAAATGAAGGATTGTGAGTGCATTAAATTGCTGCACAATACATTTTTTTGGCAGTGAATTCTTTACTTTGTATCTGAACGTAAGAGCGCCTGCATGAATCTTTAAGAGTGAATTTTGAGACTATCGGCAACAATGCCAGCTCCCTGCCGCCATACAAATTTGAAGAGCTGAGCTCGGATTCTTTCAGAACTAGCAGCTGTATAATTTTTTAGACTTATTCTTATTTCGTCTTGGTTATAGAACGGAACAATGATTTCGTCATCAACGATCGGGGTATTCGCTTTCTTCACAATTTCGTCAAAATTACCATTCAGCAGAATGGTAAAGGGGACTCTGTACATCTGTCACCTTTCTGATATTCACATCAGCTCGCACCGGTCTTGAAACCGTCGGCGAAGGACCGAAATTTCTGAACAACTTTCGAATATTTATCCGGTCGTTAACTCTCTCGGCGGCCGCTGTCGTGTAGTGGTTAGCAGTGTGCGATAGCATTCCGCAGGGCCTGGGTTCGAGCCAAGTTTCCAAAGAACTCAAAAAAAATAATAATCAATAAATGTTTTTGTGTAATAGCGGTCGCATTTCGGTAATAGCAAACTCCAAGTGTATGCATTTTTTTGTGTATATCTTGGTAGGTATGAGAATACGTCGTAAATTATATTTCATACCGTTAAATGAAAGGGGCGTGGCATCTCCCATACAAACCGAATTTTTCATACTGCATATCTCTGGAAGTGTTCATGGTAGAGTACTGGAGATATAAAATTTCATCACTATGAAATATGTTTCCATAATTTTTTAAATTATTTATCAAAAAATAATAAATAAAATTTTATTTTCTTCAGAAATTGATTGCAAATAAACGGTTCGTTCTGCTCTATATTCTGATATTTTTATTTTCCCGATAGGGCTTATATAACACAAGTACTGAACGTCTTTTTGGCGTTAACCTCGAAAATTTCATCCTTTTTACCTTCCTTTTATTAGCTCGGGATGTAACTATGTAATATTGATGCGCCTAAAAGATGCAGCGATTTCTATTCTCAAGTTACATACCTGATGACAGTACGAATGGCAATTATAATAGGAAGGTTTTAGTTTTTAAACTATAATTTTATTTAACTAATTGACAATATTAGCGAAACATCTCGACCTTTTTGACATTTCGATATGTTTTTTTCAGGAATTTTCTGAACATTTTTGAATAAGTTTCTTCCAGCGAAGACTAATTGCCACATAACAAACCATTTCTATATTGACTGCACTATTAGACAAATGATAGATTTATTTTGTTTTATTAATCATTCACTTTAAATAAAAAAAAGTAAGTGCGCATGGGCCACACTGGAGAAGTGAAACTTGCGTTACATACATATCTATTTTGTCTCATAACCAATATACATATGTATATACATCTGCTTTTGCTTAAGGATATATTTTTTTTTCTATCTATGTACATTCCTACCCAACCCCTGTTCGTTACATTTATGTTATTCTGTTTTCCTTTATCTTCATTTTTATCTTTATACTCTATCGATAACAAAATCGATAGTAACATCAAATAAAATATCGATAACAAAACCGATAAAAATTTCGATAGCAAAATCGATAAATATCGATAACAAAATAGATAAATATCGATAAAAATCGGTAAATTTCGATAAACAAATCGATAAATATCAATCAGATAATCGATAAATACCGATAACAAAATCGATTAATATCGATAACAAAATCGATAAATATAGATAACAAAATCAGTAAATATCGATAACAAAACCAATAAATGTCGATAACAAAATTGATAAATATCGATAACAAAATCGATAAAAATATCGACAACATAATCGATAAAAAATATTGCTAAAAAATAGCTAAAAATATGGATTACAAAAACGATAAAAATAGCGATAACAAAATCGACAAAAATATCGATTATTATATCTGTAAGTTCCAAAAATATCGATAGCAAAATTGATAAGAATATCGATAAAATTTTCGATAACAAAACTGATAAAAATATCGATTATTTTATCGATAGGTCCCGAGAATCCCGAAAATCTCTCAAATCCCCAAATAGTTCCCAGATTGAGCCTCTGTGTCTCTCTCTATATTCTTTTCTCTTTAATTACCTTTATTTTAATCTGTACCCTATCTTCATCTTTACTTTTATCGGTATCCTTATCCTCCTCTTTGTCTTTACTTTTATGTTTATCATTTTCTTCATCTACATATTCCTCTTCACCATTGCCCGTATATACCCGTATGTAAGTAAAGTGTTCAAATTTACCTTGGTCTTCATTTTTGCCTTTATCTTTACTCATCTTTGTTTTTGTTTTTATTTTTACCTTTGCCTTTATCTATGTACGTAGTCACCTAGTCTTTCTTGTATTAGTATTTCTAAAAGTGTTATTATTTAACCTTTTATTAGCAAGTTTTTGTTAAATTAGTATTATGTGCATACAATCAAGAAGCACTTGTTTCAGCCCCAACCATGTGCCATTTCCGTGTGCCATTTCCGTTGAATTTGCCAATTTACTCCCAACCAACCAACCGCCTTAAAGAAGTTTCATTTCAAAAATAGTTTCAGTGATTTGCGGATTAACCGGTTTTTGTTACCCACTTCCTGCCATTCTGTAGTCGTTGTATACTTTTTATGGTTCACACATGCTTGTATCTTATCCATCTTTCAAATACGACAGCCCCGCAAAAACACATTCGGAGGGTTCAGAGTATTTGAGTATGAAAAGACAAAGTACTTTCAGTTTTGAAAATATTAAGTTTTTTAAAGGACGAAGGTATCTACTTATAAAACAGATTTTAGTATGAACGTTAACAAGTCGAAAATAGTCGCTGAATGGTAATTAGAAAATATACAAATTTAAGGAGAAAAAGTTTGAATGTGAAAGTTTATTTAAATTAATTTAAAAAAATATATACATTTCAAAATTTTTTTTTAGCAACTGCTATTTCAACTAAAAATTTTAATATACACATTGTAATAAGCATCACAATATCTAGCTCTTATCGTATCCAGCAAATTCCCTAAAACTATTCCAACTGTTATTTTACATTAAAAAATGACCGCAACTGTTGTGTTGTTTTTAGTAGAAAAAAAATCGTTANAGAATACGATAGCCCCGCACAAACACATTCGGAGGGTTCAGAGTATTTCAGTCCAAAAAGACCATGTACGTTCAGTTTTGAAAATATTAAGTTTTTTAAAGGACGAAGGTATCTACTTATAAAACAGATTTTAGTATGAACGTTAACAAGTCGAAAATAGTCGCTGAATGGTAATTAGAAAATATACAAATTTAAGGAGAAAAAGTTTGAATGTGAAAGTTTATTTAAATTAATTTAAAAAAATATATACATTTCAAAATTTTTTTTTAGCAACTGCTATTTCAACTAAAAATTTTAATATACACATTGTAATAAGCATCACAATATCTAGCTCTTATCGTATCCAGCAAATTCCCTAAAACTATTCCAACTGTTATTTTACATTAAAAAATGACCGCAACTGTTGTGTTGTTTTTAGTAGAAAAAAAATCGTTATTTTTTCGAACAAAAATTATCTCTTAATTCGACTTATATTTTTTTCGGTTAAAATTTTACTGTAATCTTTCGATAAAAATAACAGTTTATTTGCATATTATTGCACAAACGACTTATATCTTTTTTGTTCGTTGGCAAGCAGATGAGAAGCCAATAAATATCTACTTTTTTTTTGATCGCAAAAAACAATTAAAATTTTAACTGTTATATTAGACTGCAAAGTTTAAAATTAATATTCCTTTAAGTAGACAAATTGAAATTTCAAAAACTGTTATTTTTCATCCCGGATTTAAGACTTTCCAACATTAAAAACATCTTGTTGATCACCTACTAACAATTTTAAGTTATAACAATTAACATTTACTTAATTCCAATTCACAAAAAAAAGTATTTCATCCTACACAGCCAAACTACCTATGGCGCAATCTTCCTCTTCAAGTTGCATAAATCTAAAATGCAAAGGCGGCTTCGGTATTAAAATTAAATTGCTAATATACTGTATTTCTTCCGGTTTGGACCAGCTTACTTGATACATTCGTATCAGGCGTGCTAACAAAGTTTCCATTTCCATTTCTGCCACACGCCTGCCCACACATTGGCGCGGTCCCAATCCGAATGGGGCATAAATAAAGGGATTACTGCTGCGCAACTCTGGACAAGCGTCCTCGCTCGCTTTCAGCCAGCGCTCAGGTATGAATTCCTTATAACGTGGATAGTGCTTTTCGCTGTTACACAGTGCCATATTGCCAATGTGAACCGAAGTACCGCGTGGAATACGATAACCGGAGAGCACCAAATCTTTGGGCATCGTGCGCAGATTACCCGGCGCGATGGGGGTGATGCGTAGCCCTTCCTTGATGCATGCACGCAAATATGGCATGTTTTTGGTATTTTCGGCTGTTAGCGGAGTTTTTGGATCGGGCATTATACTGATTAGCTCACGACGTAGTGCCGCCTGCTTGTCAGGATTACGCGCTAAATGATACAGAATCGTGATAAATGAAGATGCAGTCTGAAAGTAAATGCATTAAAATATATTAACCAGCTATTAAATCTACTTATGCAAACAGTGTCCATGCCGGCGTTCAATGTATCTATGGCCATCAAAACAGCTAAATGCTTATCGATACGCAGTAACTTCTCTAGAACGCTATTCGCCTCCGTTTTACCTTCCGCTTCGATGCGTCTCATAGTCTCGTCTATGTATTTGAATGTGATTTCCGTAACGCTGTTGTAGGCGCGCATTAATTTCTTAAAACCAGGAGTTTCAAAATATTTCCACAAAGATGGCGTCATGTCCAAAACAAAACTCAGATTGAAAACATCTTCACAATTCCCTGCCAGAGTTGCCGCATCTTCGCTACCGTTCGCACTGAATGCATTCAAACGTTTATTCAACGCAATATATGTGACCGACTCAAACGCCCACATTTTCAGTTCACTTTGAAAATCATTTTTCAATAAACCGGTGATGGGATTGCGTATAGACTCAAATCTGTGTGAGTGAAATTTTAAAAATTTAGAGCAGATGAATTTGAATTAATGAATATTTTCAAATAAGCACTCAGCATACCTCTCTAAAAATTCCATAGAAATTTTGTCGATTTCTGGTAGATCAGCGCGTATGCTGGCCGACTTCATCATGACCGAGTTAATCTTATTGCGCATGTCACCCCAGCTGCGACCGTGTCTGAGAAAGAGTGTTGTTGTTTTGGTTTTTTTAACTCATGAAAAAATCGCAACTTTTTAATGAAGATGATGAAAGAATTCTTACTCAGTTACAAGTCCACTGCAGCCTTTGAAAAAATCCGGTCTTTTGACTTTTCGAAAATGATCGAATGTCATTAATGCCTCACGTATAGGCCATATGCCTTCGTTGCGATATATCGTTTCAAAATCGTCAGCATTATAGGTGAATACGGTACTAGGTCGACTAAATATGCCTTTCAGAAGAAACATGTCCCCATATCTTTTGCGCAAGATTTTATTCATCTCCATGTAGTTCAAATTGTGAAATTCACCTAAAAAATTAGATAAAGAAATTTAGTTAGGAGTATAAAAATATTTGTTTTTTTTGTTAGAAATTTAGCGAACTAAAATATTTTCTTGGATTTCCTTCTGAAACAGAAAATAATTCAAAACTAGTAATTTTTAGAAAAAAAAAACAACCCGACTTTAATTCTCATATAAAAACTTAGGATTATCGTTAATTTCTTCATGATCCAATGACCCGGTTTAAACCAAATTAGTATTGGACCACCTGTGAGATAACACCTTTCCTTTAAAAAATGAATTATAGAAAGTACTTAATGTGGTCCAAAGTTATGCGGTAAAATACATAAAAAAAAATATTCCGAGGAATTGTTAAAATACATTTACCTCCAGGTAGAAACGCTAAGAAGAATCCATACTTGGATGGTCCAGGTATTGTTTCACATTCCTTCGCATTCACCCATTCGGGATCAGTGCGTTCTGGTGCATTGTAATCTATGAGTTCATTGAGTTGTTGTTTGGTCTATAAAAATATGACATTTTGTTGATATTAAATACTCTCTAAAACCAAAGATATAAAATTTGTCTAGTTTTTACAAATACTTACAGATCCTAGAATGTTTTTATATTTGTATTTAAATATTTAGTCATAATTACATAGATATAAATGTTCGATTAGGTGGCACCCCTAGTCAGGAACATTTTATGACTTAAGCTTTCTTCAAACTCTACCCCTTGATACTCATATTTGAATATTTCATATAATTTGTGTGCGATTTTACTAAATCCAAATTTAAAACATATGGGAACCTTGTTCAAAAGTATTTTAAAACTAAACCCGTCCCTATCTCTTTTTTCCGACAATGGGACACTTATTTCAATTAACTGATGAATTAAGTTAATTTAACTTTTCAAACAGGTGGCAACCCTACTACATGTAATTAGGAAACAAAGCCTTTTTAACCCATTTATTAAAGCAGGTGGCAATCCTCTTCAAAATATGTTCAAATTGCAATTTTTATAAACCTCATTCGTCTGACACCCCTCTTGCGATACATTCAAATGTATGGGATTAATCATACCCACGTTCAAACTTGCAAATCCTCTATGTAAAGTTAGTAGCAGACAATTATTTCTTATCAAATATACAAATATACCTACAGGGTCTAATCTTTATAGTGCGGTATGGCACCAGACAACTTTTGAAAACATCATTCTGATTCAGATTCGAATTTTGTACAAATATTGATTAAAAACTGACGAACATAAGGTGGGTTCCGGCCCATAAACGCATAAGTGTAACGATGAGGATCACAGGTTGGCAAGGTAAACAGTAGCTAACCGTCGAGGCCAGTAGGATCGGAATGCTTCCTAGCTATGAGTTTACAGATACTGTTGTGGAAAATTGGACAAGCAGATCCTTAGAAAAGCGTATTGAGAGAATTCAAAAAGGCAAGTCAAGAAAACTTGAGGAAATTAAAAACTCACAGATATTTAGGACTTTTCCTTAGACTTACTTTATTCACATAGGTGAACATTGTAGGTTGCTACTAGAGATGGGGCGGGATAGCGGGACTCGCGGGCCCCACGGTACTGATTTAAAATTGGCCGGGATGGGCGGTATCGGGAAGATCTGTTAAAATATGGCGGGCGCGACGGAACCAAAATCCTTTCCCGACAAAACGATGTTTAAAATATGCACTTTTAATATTTTATCGAGACGGAAACGAACAGCAAAGCAAAACAATATAATCGGAAGATGCCAGATGTTTCGTTATTATTTTTATTACTTAAAATTAATTGGAAAGACATGAACATTTTTGTCAACCTTCGATCGGTTTGCAAACCTCGCCACACACGTTCAAATCTCAACCGATCGTTTAAATTTTTTGTCCGTTTGTAGCCAGTTTTAGAGATAGATATCGGGGACCCACGGGACCCGCGGTATAATTCATGAAAAACGTCGGAATGGGCGGGTTCGGGACTTAAAAATCGAATTTCGGGATGGGCGGGATCGGGATTAAATATTTAGACCCGTGCCCATCTCTAGTTGCTACCTGTTTGAGACAGCAGTAATGTATTGGGAATAAAGTTCTGCAATGCTTGATCTCAAGCTGATTGCATTTAGTGACTCTCATATACATAGTATTGCAAGACGTAAACGAGAAAATACTTAGATGAGAATCTCATTTAAAATCAAATGGTGAAAACAGGGTTACATTTCTCATTGGCACACAAATTGCAGACAAGAGAAATTGCAGATATGCACACTTTTTTTTGAAGAAAATATGCTGCTGCCAACATATATACATACATATGTATGTATGCAAGTATGCCTATGGAGCTGACCAAAGTCGCCTGAAGAAATTATTTATTTCCTTTTTTTTATTTACACTGACACTTGCATTTACTTTCGCTTTATTGAATTATTTTCATTCCCTTCCGTGTACCATTTGTAAATAAAGATTGTAGAAGCTTAATTATAATCAAGCGAAATAAAGGCAATAATTCTGCTTGCTTGGTTCAATGCACCCGGTTCATCATATGTAGATAAATATACATACATACATATATATATTGTTTATTCACCAGCTCGAATGTTTGTACATACCCTGCGGGAAGCTTCTGGTTGTGCAATAGAATATTACCCGTTTGTTTTCAACTCAAATAAATCGACTTCCTTCCTCAGCACCTGCCAGTGGACATACTAGTAGCATCATACCAGTTGGCGGGATAGTCGGCCGATTAATTACTCGTGAAAGGAATAAGTATGTCATTTTGCTCGCACCGCTCCAACAGTCGCGTGTCGCTTTGAGATAGTTTCGAGGTTCGAATTAGAGATGGGTGCGGAATATCGGGACCCGCGTGAATGAAATAAAGCAAAAAAAAATCGATGCCAGATCTTTCCTTATAGCAGGTTCGGGACTTAAAAACTGAATTTCGGGATGGGCGTTATCGCGATTGAATATTTAGCCCCGTGCCCATTTCTAGGTCGAATCCGCGAATTTTTTATTTATGTTTTTTATTGTAATTTTTAAATTTTATTACTTAAAAACCTTTTTAATTTATATATTTTTTTTTAATTTTTATAGTTTTAGTTAGGATTTTCTTTTTTAACAAAACTAGTTTGATCTATAATTAAATTGAAATAATTCCCATTAGTTTACATTGAACACCTCCAAGAAGATTCCAACCTGCAATCTAGAACCAAAAGCGGTAATTTTCACGAGACGCACAGTGGATCAAAATTTTAAATTTACTAATCAAAAAGGTCCGCAGCCTACAATTCTTGACAGATTTTTTTTTCAGTTGAAGGATAATTAGATACTAAAGAGGTTAAAGGATTACTTTTTTTTAATAAATTTTTTTTTTGTTGATAACGGTTTTATTAAAAAAAATTGATCATACAACTTTTTTTATTTTTCGATCAACTCATATTGTATATCAAAACAAATTGTAAAAAATATATAGGAAAATGACTTTAGAAAATCTTTCTCTATCTTAGAAATTATGTAAAGTATAAGACATTTAACAATTAACGCCTAGGAGTCAAGCGCAGATTTTTTTTTTAACTTTATTTAAAATAACTATAAAAACAAAAAAAAATCAAAGTAGTTCCTTAAACCTCTTATGATTTTATTTAACTTTCAATAAAAAAAAAATGTATCCGCAAAATTTTTACGTGTAGCACTTCTTGCGTTTGCACCACTGTACGTTGCCACAGCAAACATTTATGAGAAAAGCAATTAATATAATTGCATTTTAATTTTGGCTTTTACAATTCAACTTGTAGGCCGCCACATTAGCTTATACCAGTTAATGAACTGTTATTTTTACCGACTGCTTTGACTTTTTACTACAGGGTATCTCTTTACTCTTGTATACAATATACATACATACACCAATATACATACATATGTAAGTATTTACGTTTGTATGTACTCGGAAAAATCTTTCTTTGACCAACTAGCACCAATATAGGAATCAAGGTAATGAAATCATCTGGTACTTTACTATTAACATCATATAAACATGCATTTATTTTTTTTTATCAATTTATCAATATTTGGTATACCATAAATTCTGTTCGCCACTCACCGCGTTCGAATAATTTGTGCGCACTTGTTGTGCCCGAAAGCCGGCAAAGCTCAAATTTGTTAGGCTGGCGTATGTTTGCCCGGTTTGCTTCACTGCGCGTATTTTTTGCCACATTTTGTTTTGATGTCGTTTTACGTTTTTGATATTCAGTTTTTTATTTTTTTTTTTGCAGAATATTTCTTTATTTATGCATATACATAGGTACTAAGTAGGTATGCACGTGCCGAAAATATGTACCTAAGTATAAATATGTAGAAGAATGGAAATCACAATTGATGCAGCTCAAAAGTCGTTGAAACCAGCAACGTTACTGAATATTCAGCCATATATGTTGTCTGTATTTAAATAATAATAAGGCGTAGGTTACTTTTTTAATAAGAATAAATATTGTAAAATATTTTGCCAAAATGCAATGGTCAGATAAGGCATAAAACATAAGTGCATTACACTGGAAAAAAATTTTAATTCAAGAAGGAAAAAATTATAATTAAAACAAAAATTACTTTAACTGCTAAAACATAAACTAGACTTCAACGTAACTCTTGATCTTAAACAAATAAACTAATGGTGTTTTCTTTTCTCAAAAAAAAAAAAAAAAAGTAAATGCGCCTGGGCCACACTGTAGAAGTGAAACTTACGTTACTAATCTATCTATACATACACTCATCTGCTTTTGCTTGAAGTTATATTCTTTCCCTTTTTTTCTATCAATGTAGATCCCTACCTCTACCACTGTTCGTTTTAATAACGTTCATGTTATTCTGTTTTTCCATTATCTTCATTTTTATCTTCATACTCTATCGATAACAAAATCGATTATAACGTCCATCAAAATATCGATAACAAAATCGATGACAAATTCAATAAAAATTTCAATAGCAACATCGGCAATACCATTGGTAGCTAAATCGATTAGAAAATCAATAAAAATATCGATAACAAAATCGATAAATATCGATAACAAAATCAATTTATATCGATAACAAAATCGGTAACAAAATTGATAAAGATCGGTAACAAAATCGATAAAGATCGATCACAAAATCGATAAATATCGATAACAAAATCGATAAATATCGATAACCAATTCGATAAATATCGATAACAAAATCGATAAATATCAATACCAAAATCGATAAATATCGATAACAAATCGATAAATATCGATAACAAAACGATAACAAAATCAATAACAAAATCGGTAAAAATCGCTAACAAAGTCGATAAATATCGAGAACAAAATCGATAAGAATCGATAATTATCGATAACAAAATCGATGAATATCGATAACAAAATCGATAAGTATCGATAACAAAATCAATAAATATCGATAAGAAAATCGATAAATATCGATAACAAAACCGATAAAAATATAGATTATTTAATCGATAAGTCTCGAGAATCTCGAAAATCTCTAAAATCCCAAAATAGTTCCCAGATTGAGTCTTCAATTTTGCCTATATCTTTACACATCTTTGTTTTGGTTTTTGTTTTTGTTTTTATTTTTACCTTTGCCTTTATAATTTTCTTTATGTATGTACGTACTCACCTTTACTTTCATTATTGTATTGTTATTTCTAAGTGTTATCCTCTAACTTTTTATTAACAAGTTTTTGTTGAGTTCATACCATATGCATACACACAAGAAGTACTTGTTTCAGCCCCAACCATTTCCGTTACACCATTTCCATTGCATCATTTCCGTTGCATCATTTCCGTTGCACCATTTCCATGTGCAATTTCCGCTGAATTTGCCAATTTAAGAGCGAAATACACCACACAAGCGGTTTGACAAACCAAGCGAAATTTCCCTTTGCTTCAAGCCATTTGTGCTGTGTATGGGGGTGTTTGAAGGTTTGACAAACCGCCGTCAAACCTTCAAACACCCCCATACACAGCACAAATGGCTTGAAGCAAAGGGAAATTTCGCTTGGTTTGTCAAACCGCTTGTGTGGTGTATTTCGCTCTTAACTCCCACCCAACCAACCGCCGCTAAAGAAGTTTCACTTCAAAAAGGTTGCCTTTTCATTGCCCCTTCCTTAGTATATGTGCGTAGAGAGCACAGAGATGGCAACATCAGAAACTATGAGGGCTATCGAAATGTGAAGTGTATACTTTTTATGGAGAATTTTATTTGCTTTCATTGCCGTATCTCGTATTCCGATTATTCAATTGGTTCGTAAGATATATGTGATTAAGTGCAACCACTCTTTTTTTTTTAAGCTGAATAAAGGTAAATTGCAAATATCTCGAAAATGTATCTATACGAAAAAAAACTAACTCGATTTTCGATATCAGCGAGCGATTCTACATAAAAAATTGGATAGTGGTGCTTGGAGAACAAAAACAAAATCCAAATTTGTGATCCAGTGTAATCATTCAAAAAACTCAAAAGCTATATTAATACTAATACTACTATAAAAAATTAAAGGTAAAACCGCTGAGAGGCAGCTAACATAACAAAAATGTTTTCTAATTTTCAATCGCTCACATTTCAGTCTCAAATAAAGCAAAATTTAATATTTTCATTTATTTATTTTTTGTTTTACTTTTATTTGGTATTTGAGTTGCTCTGAAACTTTCAGTTTTATAAAGCAGATAAACTTCAAAAAATAAATCAGGGCCGACGAATTGAGCGAACGGTTTTACCTTTAAATACTTGCATCATGATTTGAAAAAATGTTTTTGAAACAACTACACGGTTTTTTTGATAAAAGAAACTCATCATAAAAAAAAAATAAAATATTTTTTATCATATAAAAATTAAATATAAAAAAATATTTTAAAACTATAAAAAATGTTAAAAACATAAATACGTAAGTACAATAGATGCGGATTTTCCAATTTTCATCCACTACTTGAAAATTCTAATTTCGGTGGCGAACAAATTGCAACAGCTATCACAATTTTCACTATTTTTCATTTTATTGCAACAAAATAGTTAAGAACAAAATTCTAATTTTAGTTGAAAATGTCATTTTTTGACCGAAGAAGAAAAACCGTGCATGTACCAAAAATGCCACATAAATAATAGGTTCATTCCTTATCTTTTTGGACTAAAATCTGAAAAGTGTCAAAATACCAGAGCGTAAGCAAAATGCGCTCACTAAAAGAGAATAACAGGAAAAGTAAAGGAACGCAAAAAACCAAATTTTTAGTTCAAAGAATGGCAACAACAAAACTAACGTCAAATAAGAAAAGAAATGTATGTACAAAACACATTCACACAAGCACAAGCACAATAAACACTTGCTATATCAATTATTTTTTGCCTTCTTCCAATTTCAATTCATTTCTTTTACTTTTTAGATTATTCTCACTTTTAGCGTATTCTTTAATTTCCGTTAATTTAAATTCAGTTGAGTTTGACACTTTTCAGGATTTTGCCAGAAAAAATTCTTCTGACTAAATCTGACTACTTCGGACTGATGAGAGTCACTCTCACTGACTGTTGCTCTCTCATTTTTGCTGTCATTTCCGAGTTAAGGAACGCTTTTTGGACTAAATCTGACTACTTCGGACTTTTTCTGACTATTTCTGGGAGATAAGGAACGCTCCTAATTATACCTTTCCCTGCTTTTGTAAATTTCATTGTATACACACGCCATAAGTCTGATAAGACTATTTGTAGTGTGTTCGTACTGTACGTAAAGCTTTATGTTTATAGTACAGCTTACCACCAATGAGATGGAGCTTTTAGCAAAACTCAAAGCATTGGCGAATGCAGGGTGATCCAAGTGACGAATACAAAAAGGAAACGCTTGCGCAGAGTTGCAAATTCGCAGGGTGCACTTAATTATATATGTTTTCGTTTCCGAACAAGTTTTTTTTTCATGATGCATTTCCGAACAAACTGAAATTCTCAAATCGCTTAGTTCTGGAACCGCTTATGATAACGTCCTGAAATTTTACACAGCAAGATATGTTATCAATACCGTACTTTCGGCGAAAAGTGATAGATTATGGAAAATAGGGCGGGTACCTCCCATTCAAACTGAACTTCTTATATCGACTATGTCTGAAACCGCTTATGATAAGGTAAAGAATTTTAATACAACTACATCTACATATTTACACATCAAGCGGTAAGCATCATTCTTTTGGAAAAAATAACTCGATTTTCGAAATCACCTAGCAATTCTATATAAAAATTGGGTAGTGGCGTTTGCAGAACAAAAACCAAACTGAAATTTGTGATCCAGTGTAATTAAATTATAACTTCTACTAAAAATCTCTCATTACGGTGTTACCGATTTGAAACATAACGTAATTGCCTCAGCCAACCGTTCAGATATTAAAGAAATCGCAACTGCGCATCAGTGTTGCCATTTTGCTGCTTTTGGAGCTAGATTTAGCTCTTTATTTTCCATTCAGCTCCGTAAATTGGGCCTTAGCTCCTAGCTCTTTTTGAGCCCTTTGCAAATTAACTAGCACTGTTTTAGCTCCAGAAAGTTTTAGTTGTGTTTGGTAATATATTAAAATTACAAATCTGTAAGTTCATTGTACAAGTGTTATTTATTTATTTGGATTTGGCGATCTCAGGCTATTTTCGATATCTTCATATTATTCTATTTCGATTAGTACTTAGAAAACTTCCATTCCTAATGCAAATGGCGCGCAAACAAATGGAAAATGGGCAAGTAAGTCAAATAGTTTATGCCAGTAATTCGAGCTCCGATAAGCTCAGACCAAGGTGTATTTAACAAGGTGGTGTTGGCCGTATATAAGTAAAAAATTACACTAACAAATTATTTGCAGATATCCATACTGTCATTAGTATGAGTTACACCAAACACATCATTTTAACGTAATGCCTTCCGCGGCAAAACACTCAGCTGTCGCCCCAACACCACCTTGTTAAATACAACTTGGCTCAGACACTGTATTCTCTCTCAGGCGGCCACGGTAGAAAAGGAAAGCCAAAACTTAAGCATTGATAAAGTTACAAATTTCGAAATTCAGTGGAAAAATATACATTTCTATCCACGGGAAAATACAGACTGCACCATAAACTCATGGATCTAGGTTAATGAATTCAAAAATTAAATAGAAGAAAATCGTTTTTCTAAACGCGCGGATTTTTTTTTTTTTACCTTACTAATTTTACATTTAAGGAGAGAATGAAGTAAAACTTCTCAAAAAACATTTTCGAAAAAAAATTATTTGTAACCCGAGTTTGTATGGTCAATTCAAATATCTGAAATTGCAGATTTTAACAGCTTGTAAAGTACTTTTAGTTCATTGTATAGTTTATATAAGTATGTACATGCATATAATTGTTATAAAAAACTCGAAATATGTATATGCACCTTATTTTGGTTTTAAGTTTTTTTTCGTTGTTTTTATTAAAATTTCGGAAAATGTAAAAACAACTTTACGTCACTAAATGCTCAACTTAAAAGAAAATCTAGCTCTTCATTTTAGCTAATATTAGTATTATTTAGCTCTTTTTAGCTCGTTTTTCGGCCGTTTTAGCTCCAAACGANACTTCTCAAAAAACATTTTCGAAAAAAATTATTTGTAACCCGAGTTTGTATGGTCAATTCAAATATCTGAAATTGCAGATTTTAACAGCTTGTAAAGTACTTTTAGTTCATTGTATAGTTTATATAAGTATGTACATGCATATAATTGTTATAACGAACTCGAAATATATGCACCTTATTTTGGTTTTAAGTTTTTTTTCAGCACTTAAACTTACAAAATTCGTTGTTTTTATTAAAATTTCGGAAAATGTAAAAACAACCTCCTTACGTCAATAAATGCTCAACTTAAAAGAAAATCTAGCTCTTCATTTTAGCTACTACTAGTATTATTTAGCTCTTTTTAGCTCGTTTTTCGGCCGTTTTAGCTCCAAACGAAATTTTTCTCTGGCAACACCGCTGCGCATAGCGGCACTTTCACTTTTCACTACAAGCAGAAATAGGCTCAGCATAGATACTTTGCGGGCAATTTTACTAAAAAAAATCTAATTGAAATACCGACACTTCAATATTCTTTGATGTATTTCCATAATGATCCAATCACATATCCTGAGATTGCCTTGTTATCATTTTTGTTCGTGATTATGAATAAGTTCTCGAGATATTTTCAATTTGCTTTTATTCAGCTTAAAACAAAAAGTGAGTCACAATCTTAAAACGAAGTACGGCAAATGAAACAAAACAAATCAAAATTTTCCATAAATCGTGTATACATAACTTTCCGACAGGACAAACAGTTTCTGACAAATCATTCCTGTTTTTTTTTTNAAAAACTCGAAATATGTATATGCACCTTATTTTGGTTTTAAGTTTTTTTTCGTTGTTTTTATTAAAATTTCGGAAAATGTAAAAACAACTTTACGTCACTAAATGCTCAACTTAAAAGAAAATCTAGCTCTTCATTTTAGCTAATATTAGTATTATTTAGCTCTTTTTAGCTCGTTTTTCGGCCGTTTTAGCTCCAAACGAAATTTTTCTCTGGCAACACTGCTGCGCATAGCGGCACTTTCACTTTTCACTGCAAGCAGAAATAGGCTCAGCATAGATACTTTGGGGGCAATTTTACTAAAAAAAATCTAATTGAAATACCGACACTTTAATATTCTTTGATGTATTTCCATAATGATCCAATCACATATCCTGAGATTGCCTTGTTATCATTTTTTTTTCATGATTATGAATAAGTTCTCGAGATATTTTCAATTTGCTTTTATTCAGCTTAAAACAAAAAGTGATTCACAATCTTAAAACGAAGTACGGCAAATGAAACAAAACAAAACAAAATTTTCCATAAATCGTGTATACATAACTTTCCGACAGGACAAACAGTTTCTGACAAATCAATCCTGTTTTTTTTTTGACTAAAAAATTAAACTTTAACAGGTGAACAATTTATAACAGACAGGTTCTGTGTAAAATTTTTCATTTGTGCAAGACTATTCTGTTACAAAAATAACAATTTACTAATGAATAAAATCTGGAATGATTTATTAATTTGTCAGAAACTATCATACCAAATCGAAAAGTGATATATGTACGGTTTATGCAGAATTTATCCATAGAATAAAAAATTAGCTAGATTTTTGTAATCACCGGGCAAATCTATATAGAAATTCCATGATAAATTTTATTTAATATATCAGCATTTATCACATTCATGTACTTACCTACAGACAAATATTAAGCGATTATTAAAACAAATTCACGCTTGTATTTCATATATATTTTAAATTACATTTATNCAGACAGGTTCTGTGTAAAATTTTTTCATTTGTGCTAAAGACTATTCTGTTACAAAAATAACAATTTACTAATGAATAAAATCTGGAATGATTTATTAATTTGTCAGAAACTATCATACCTAGCGAAAAGTGATATATGTACGGTTTATGCAGAATTTATCCATAGAATAAAAAATTAGCTAGATTTTTGTAATCACCGGGCAAATCTATATAGAAATACCATGATAAATTTTATTTAATATCTCAGCATTTATCACATTCATGTACTTACCTACAGACAAATATTAAGCGATTATTAAAACAAATTCACGCTTGTATTTCATATATATTTTAAATTACATTTATTCGTCATTTCGCTTTACTTTCGTAGAGTTTTTTTTTTTGATTTTCGATTTATAGCTTTTCTTTAGATGCGCTGAACTTAAGTTAAACCTTGAAATTTCATTAAAAGTTAAAATAATTAATATTGGGAATTTCAAATAGTAGGTATGCATACATTTAATTTTTTTTTTTTATGCAAAAAATGTTGCAGAAATTTTATTCACATACTTAACACTGCATGATATTTTTTTTTTTTTGTTTTTTTTGGTATTTGATATTCACTATTTTTTGCATCTTTATAGTTTCATAGGTACATTACAGTTCATTTTAATATTTTTTTTTTCTTACCACTTAAAAAAATTATTTAGGGAGAAGTATGCTGCCTTTTATCAGAAAATACACACATAAATACATGTCAATTTTTTTAAGACTTATGAAGCTAGTTTGATAGATTTATTTAGTTTTTGTTATGTGTCAATAAATGTTTGAATACTTTCTTCGTGTTTTATGTACACTTATGAGAATTTAAAGAAAAATAAGTTGATTTCAATGACTTAGATAAAATTTTTAGTTTAAGTGTAATTTTAAAAGTTTAGTTTAAGTCACATTTATACATAGTTTTTGAGTTGAGTTCTTAAAACTAACAAACCTTGAAAATTTTACACACACACATGTGTGTTTATGTAGTAGTAAATATGTATGTGGTTTTAATATTGCAGAAAAATTTGCTTGAGATTCAAGGAGCTTGTTCACATTTCTTACGCTAAAGCATTAAGTACTGTACTTTTTTTGTTATATAAAAAACACACGCATGTGCTTAGACCTTCAATAATAAGCTGCAATAAAAAAATGTTTTTGTACGCACAGTTAAATAAATATATTAAACTCGGATTTTTTTTGTTTTTTCAGTTTGGTATTTTACAGTGAAATTTTTTATTTATTATATATCCTATATTTTGTATTACTACAAAATCGTGTTTGCTTACCTAATTATTATTATTTTATTTTAGTTAGTTTTGTATAAAATTATAAAAAATTAGGTTTCGTTGTTTCTATGTGTAACCTATTTATTTGGGTTATGTGTTTGCATTGTCGTCAGATTTGTTTGCGGGATTTTTATTCTTTTTCAAAAACGAATAATTTAATGAAAATTATTTTTAAGTATAAACAGCGTAATAATATTTAGAAATCATGTTAATTACCTTCGTTAAAAGAAAAAATACTAGAAGAAGTAGTAGTACAATGATACTGGAAGCGTTTTCCGAAGTAAAGGATGTGTTCAAAAAATTACAGAAAAGAGTCGTACGATGAATGCCAGAAAGCGAGAAGGCCTACAAATTCCAAAAAAACGTACGGCAAAAAGGGCCATTAGACTAAGGGATTTTAGTTTAAAGTTTCGTATACATTTTCCAACTTGGGAAGATTTGGAATGTGGCCAGCTGTTAGTAAATGAGGGTGTTTCCATCTACACCGATAAGTGGGGTCAGGTCCGTACTCCAGTGGCCTTCAGATAAGGCAGTCATATCTCCTGCTTCATAACTGCAATGTTTTCAGGCTTGGATCTTTCCCATACAGAAAGCAGGTTGCCTCATAAATAGTGCGGGAATGTTCGGGTTCCTGAACACATCAATATCGAAGGGGAATACGATATGGCTATTCACGGCTCGCAAATGCAGATAAGCGAAGCAAATAGCTCCCTACAATCACCGATTTATTTTCGAATAATTCGGATTTGAGAATACACCTCAGCTGTAAATAATGATGACCTATGAAACAATCAGGACGACTGTCTGATCTCAATGTCCTTATGACCGTTACTAAATAAGAGAGGAAGAAAGGTACTGAAGAATTATTGACGCTGAAAAAGTCTGCAGTATGTGTGTTTACAAACAAGCTCTTTCGGCAAAAGTTGTCCATATGAAGAAAGCTAAGAGGAACCCATTCACCACCTCTCATAGCTCAACCATCCACCGACGGAGCACCCTTCCGTCTTTGGGTCTGAGAGTGTCATTCTTTAAATTATACAGATATTTTATTACAGTTTGTGAGGCGCACAGTACTGTGAGCAAACAAATAAATAAAAATAATGGGCTTATGTCAGCTGATGCCGTGTATGGTGATCTGCAAGATCCATCTTTTTTATTATATTCTCAGTTGAAAGCCTCTGTACCCAGTGCCGTTTTTAGTTTATATGATAATTCTTTTATTATAAGCACAAACTTACACTTAAATGTGTGAAAAAATTCCACGAAGGTGGGACAGCAAAAAAAAAAAAAACTCATATCTCACTAGTCGTCCAACAATTGGTCTTTTCTATCTAAGTTCAATAATAGTTTAATTCTCATATCTTATATTGTTTTGACAGCTCTCCTTATTGGAGGCGCTTTTTAGTACAGTTAGAGATCGACTCTTCATCTGTGACTGCCTGAAATTCATTTAAATTTAATGTGACTAAAACGGTGTTCACATGGGGGAGGCGATTTTACAGCTGAATCAAAAGTTGTCTGCCTCTCAATATCATTGAAAGCGTTTAGTTGAAAGGCCTTTCACACCAGCCGATTGTTGCTGTCAACTAAAATCTGCCCGAAATATCGCCTCATGCTAACACCGTTTTACTTTTAAGAATCATGTTAGAAAAAAAGTTGCGATTTAAGTCGGAAAATAAAATCTAAATAAAATAAATAAATGGTCTAATAACATTATTAAAATATAAAATTTATTTAATTTCTCTAGTTCTTGTACTGTTGAAGGAATATATAGCTATGTATGCTAAAAGTTTTGCGAAATATTTCATAAGAAAGCATCAAATAACTTGAATTGCACTAAGTAAAACAAACAAAAAAAATCACTACAAAACAGAAATGGTCTTTATTTTAATTTAAAATTTTTATTACTTTTAATAGTTTTCTAAACGGAAGTTTTTATTTTTCAAATTGTATATTTTTTATAGTTCCTACTGTTAAGCTATAAGTTAAAAGTGTGTTCAAAACTTTAAATTTATTCATTTTATGCTTTTCTAAATATGTGTTTTTTTTATTTTTGTTAATATTAATGATATGTTTTATTTCAAAAATTATGCTAGGCCATTTGTTTTTTTTTGTAATATCTTTAAATATATTTAATTATATTGTATGTGTATAGTGTGGTACTTAGAGGACTAGTTGATATACACTGCCATTGGCAATTGATATGTATCGATTTCATGGTTGATATGTTTCGCTTTTAACAAATTTTACACACTCAAATATAAGCTGAGTATAATTTTTTTTTTCTATAAGCTAAAGTTTGCTACATATACACACGTACTTACACATGCGGTGACCATATTTTGGCTAAATTTGTTATAAAAAATTTATATTTTAAACAAAAAATATCACAAATTTCACAAAAACTAAAGAACTAGAAGAATTTCGCAGATTACGAAATTGCTAACCCTCATTATAAGCTCAAAAAAGTATGTATGAGTCCAAATAAGAAGTCATACTAGAGTTTGAAACATAACGCTTTCTGAGTCTTAAAAACAAATATTCCTTTTAATTCTGATTATTAAAAAATTTTTTAAGTAAATTTAAACTCGTTTTTGAAGAATCAAAACGTAAACGCGATTCAGTGTCAACATTGCAAGAAATTAAACCATCTTCTTTGGAATAAATAGTACGGATCCAGTGAGCTATGCCTTCTTCGTTATAGTGTTACCTTGACTTGCGGTGCGCTCAGATTTCAATTTTCTATTCTTAAACTCAATAATTTTGCTTTTTTAATGTGTAAATTTAACTCCTTATCAGGTATTTCAGCCTTTGTTTGGTTGACCCAAAGTAAGTTCAATGCATTTTATGGCACAAAATTCTGATGCGCAAAATTGTCACTGTCTCTTGAACTACACTTACTCTATGTTTCCTTTAAGCATTGAGCTGAACACTCAGCAGAAAATCCTTTTAATTGCGCCAGGCGAAAACAGCAATCGATGGCATCATTCATGGGACCATCAAATGGCATTTTTTAACTGCTTCCTTGCACAAACTTTTCAAATGTGTAAATATTACACATCTATGTCTATTCTCCCTACTTGACCTTCAAAGGACCTCGAACTTTACATGATGGGGGCTAACAGACCTGGAATTCGGATACAGCGCGTCGTATAATATAAGGGATATAGAGGTTTGCTTCAATATGCAGAAACGTTTTTTTTTTCTTTTTTTTTGTAAACATGTGTTGTTTGCAATAAAAATTTACCAAAACACTCATCGGCCGTCTTTCATTCTTCTTCTATTTTTATATATGTATGTACGTATGTATTTAATATGGAATGTATGGTCACCACAATAGTATGCATTACACACTTACGAAATTGCACTACCTTATGTAGGTAGATGTCTGCCACTTTTTGGTTTTAATTTTTAACCTAAAAAGTTATCTAAAGATTTTATTTTAATACTACAAAATTATACTAAGTATGAGCCTTAAATTTACTATATTGTGCTAAGCTAAATACATGTTTATATATGTATGTATCTAAATTGAATGATATTGGTAATTATCATACATGGAACTAAATTTCTCTATTAATTTTATTTATTTAATACTAAATTTTTGCACACCTTTTATTCAGCCTCTATTTTGATATGTTTTCGAATGAGTTCAGCGAGTTGGTAAAGTTTTCGGTTGTCAATAGCGCAAATGTGCAGCCAAAACTTATTTTCAACTACATACATTGATAGTTGTTGTGTTGTATATTATGGTCTTCAAATTAAATATTCAATTTGAATTTTTGTAGTCGTTTAGGCAGCACATTCCAACTCGCACTTACATACATACATGCTACCTGCTCTTATTTTACGCAGATGTCATATATTTAATTTTCCTTAGTATTTTATATGTATAGCAGAGATTTCTCGAAAAACTTTTTTGTTTTTACATTTGCATTACACTTCACTCCTCTTGCGCGTCGCTTAAATGCGCGCAACATTTTCATTGTTTAATCTGCTTTAACTTTACCGTGTAGTTTGACATAAACAACTTTTTTTCGCTTTTCTGTCATTTTTGTTTTTTTTTTTGTTCTACTTATTGGATAATATATTTTTAATTATCTTTAACTGTACTTGCTTACTTGCTAGAAAATCACATTTAGTTGCTTTACAAGTTCTTTACTTATTACTTTATGTAAAATACACTCCTTAAACTATTTCAATGAAAAATTAAATAAAAAACGCATTAATAACAATATAAACACATTATAAAAACATACAAATATTCAATTTTTTTTTAATTATAACTTTTACTAAAGAGTATCGCAACTGTTTTGGTTTGGGTTGTCAAAAAGATCGATCTCTTTGCGCAAGAAAAGTATACAACAATATTGCTTTTCAAAATCTGTATTTATCGTAAAAAACTTCGGTAAAATTTCTCATTGCCTTCTTATATTTTTTTTAATATCAACTCAATCCGTTCTGCATATTACTAATATTTTTTTTTTATAATTTGAAACTCTTATTATATTGGGAAAATTTGGGCATAATCAAATTGTTGTTCAAATAATTCATGCCTTTTAATGGAAATTTGGTGTTTTAGTTGTAATCGATTTGAGTATTTCACATCTTTAGAACTCACTTATCCGCAGAGTTGCGAATATGTCGCTTACGTCGCTGGATCGCAGTCGTCACGATTTGAATATTAGAAAATTATAAATAAAATAAAACAAAGTTAAAGTTATATAGCTTTATTCATAAGAAATAAAGTAGCTTCAGAAAAGGTTTGTAAAGAGAAAAATGTATCTTTATTTATACTTTACTTTTTATGAATAAGGCCATTAAATTATACCAGAGTCTATAAATCAGACGTTCATCTCGATTCTCAAGTAATTTTACTGCCATTATACAATACTATAATTTCCTTAACGAAATTTATACAACTTTTCACTTTAGCGTGATTACGAGAAAGAAAAATATTTTAAATTATTACAAGTGTATATAAATTGTTAATGTAGTAATGTAAATAAAATAAATCATTAATAAACTTGAATATCTTAGAAATTCCAAAACTCATCCTAAACTGGAGACCAGTAGATATAATCTCTTCGATTTTGATATAAAGCTTAAGCGAAATTCGGCTTACACTTTTTTGTATGTTCTTCTTGTTATTGCGGCGTTGCTAAAAAAATGTAATAATTATACACTCAGAAAAATGTCAGCTAAATATAATTCCATCAACAAAAGATTTGGTGTTGAGAGAAACACATTTAGCCAGTATCCGAATTAGGAAATAATGGTGTTAACCAGATATTGAGTAAACGGCCATTAATGCTTTTCATCTTCCTTGAGGACTTCACATATTCTTGGAAGACCGGATCGATTTTTATCTCATTGCAAAGCAACTCAGCGCATACGAGGTAACAATCTTGTGTGATTTTCCTTGGACAGTACGCTATACTTACGGTGACCAGATTTCTGTGGGCATAAATCGGGACAGTTCTAAAGTATCGAATCAAAACATAAAATTTTGATTTAGAATAAAAATACACAACATGGTTTAATTAATAATTTAACTTTTTCGGCGTTTTCCCACAATATTTAAATTTTGAAATATACAGTCGGAGCTATTATGGTGATTTTTGTTAAATATTTGCAAAGTTTAAAAACCTAAAATTTTTTGTTATTTTTCCACAAAAATATAGTTTAATTTAATATATTTTTATTAAAATGTTGAGTTTTTAATTTGATCTTTTAGAATTTTTTGAGTATGTCGTTTTGAACCCTATCAAAAATTTTAATATGATAAAGTGAATGTTTAAGGGGGCTGGAAAATCGGGTGGATTTTTAATATTTTTTTTTTCCTGACGGCTTTTGCGGATTTTTTTCATACAAAAAGTGCAATTTGTAAAAACTGGCATTGTTTTTTTATTTCTTTGCTTATCTTTTTCCTATCCATAAATTTTTGATTTAATTTCATTCAAAAAAAAAAAAAAAAAAAANGATTGAATATTTAATAAAGAAAATAAGTATGTTTATGGTTGGCTTTGTTTATGGCTCCCTTATAATCTATGTCCTTTGAGAATGGTTTTTGGGCTAGAGTGCACGGAGACCTTCTATTAAATTTATAAAAAAAGGTTGAAAATCGCGATTTAAGCGGTACAAATGCTTCAAATCGGTACGAATGGTCACCGTAGCTATACGGCACGTATTAACAACATACATACATATGTATGTATAAAGCTTGCACTAAAATCTGCAACCACAGTAAGATTTGATTCTCTTAATACAAAGATATTTTACTTGAAAAATTCCTACCATTTTATTTAAAGCACATTCGAAGAAAATATTAAATTTGATTTCTTGGTGAAAACATGCAAACATACATATGTATGTACTATGTACATATATAATTAATGTAATAATATTTTCATAAAATAATCTGAAAAGGGTATTAACAGCTTAGCAGGCAACAATAACAAGAACAGCATACAGAAAACGATTTTAAATTATAAACAAAATTTGCAATATTTAGTGTTACTTTCCTATTGCATTTTTAATTTTTCTCTTTATTTAGCATAAATATTTTAGTATGCTTTCAATGTTAGTAGCTTGAATTGGATTAAGTACAAACAAACGTTATTTTTTGGTAGGTTTATTTGCGACCAATAAACTTTATGCTTATTTGATATACATAATATTTCAATTATCTTTTCATATTAGACGGGTCCGTCATAAACGAACTTTTTTCCATATTTTTTAGTTGTAATTTTTTTAATTCATTCGAATTTGATATGCATGCGTTTTTGAAGTCTTAAATGGATATTTTTGCTGATATGCATGAGTTTCGTTTGATAAATGTCGACACATTAATTCCGTTATGGTACACAATTTAACTCTTTAAGAGTATTTGTGAATGTATATACATATATGCTGTTGGCTTCGGTAAAAATGTTGTAATCAACATACGCATTTACCATATATGTACTTATGTACTTACATATACTATGTATGTGTTCTCATACCAGTATGTACATACATAGGTAGATATTTGCACCTATCAACCTTTACTTTTGGTTCCTTCTTTTTATTTATTTATTTAGTTGTAGCATTTTTGTGATTTCGCTTTGACGTGTAAAAATCATTTCTCATTTTTTACCAAACAAAACAAAAAAAATTAAAATAAAGTAAAATGCACAGATTTTTTATTACACATCTCTAGCCGCATATGGGGCGTTCCATACCACACACTTCATGTGTTTGATTTGTTTAAAATTTTTAGGTTTGATGCAAAAACATAAATAATAAATAAGTATGAAATTTGAGCTTGATTAATAAACTTTTAAAAACTCTATAGTACCAAAACAAAACCAAATCGATTCATTAGTTTTCCAAACATCTCGAGAAATTTAATGGGCTACAAAACTGCATACACGAAAAAAAAAACTTAAAAAAAATTTAGTAATCTGTAAATTTTTAATGTACTTATTTTACTCAACTTCGGCGTGAAAAAAAATCATAACTCAAATTATTGTAGAGTCCACCCCATAATACTATACTTAAATATTGCGCAATACTCAGAGCCACCATTGTGATTTTTTTAATATTTTTTTGAGATGGCATATTTTCAAAAAATAATTTTTTTATCAATTAATTTGTATGTGAAAAATTTTTCAAGAAAAAAAATTTTTAAAATATTTATTTTCGTAGAGAATTTTGATGTGTGTATGTGTGATTTTATTCAAATTTTTTCCTCGCCTCGTTTTCGAGATATTTGGAAAACTACTAAATCGATTGGTTTTTGTTTTTATGCTGTAAAAAAAAATGTATTAATCAAGCTCAAATTTGAAACAAATCAAACACATAAAGTGTGAATCCCATCCGTTTTGGTACGGAACGCCCCATATACATATTGCTACGTGATATATATATATATATATATATATATATATATATATATAAGTATACTTGCTCACTTTCTCACAAATTTACAAAAATACATTCATCTAGCGTACATATTCGATACACATCCATTTATGTACGTACATATATATGTACATACATCAGTCATTCGAAAATTATTGCAGCATTTGCAAGCAACGCTTTTGAAGTCCTGCAGCAACTTTTTAATGGCATCATGGAAAATTATATTTGCATATGTGAATATGCATAAAAATACATATATGAATACACGCATATATACATACTTACATACGTATAGGCATACACCCTCATATGTATATCCAAGTATCGTATTAGGAGCGGTCTTATTTACTTGGATCGTTAACACTTATTTAGGGAGTTTATAACACCTTGTGAACTCCCTAATTGATAAGACTCTGTGACACCTAAAGAAATGTGACCTAAAAGGCCATATAAATATAAATATTTTCTATGGTATAGAAGCGGGTGCGAAAAAATTTTCAGTCCGACAAGTTTTACCTTCTTTGAAGATTATGCTTAGACTTTAACATCTGTTTGACTTCCTGTCTAGAATTTAATTTTGGTACCTGAACTCGGAAGTGAATCTCAGCCTTATTCCATTGATAAAGGATGGCTGAGAAGATGAAATGCTGCATTTTCTAGTGAAGAGTACCGTTTCGGTCTTGGTGGGATTAACGTCTACTCTCCCTAGATCAATTTCTAACCAGACAGAGGGCGCTCTGCAGTACTTCACAAATTTTCTGTAGAGGTTTACCCGATGCTCTCAGTGCAATGTCGTCAGTGTATGCTGTGACTTGACAGCCGATATTTTGCAGTCTCAAAGTACGAGTGTTTACTGTAAGATTCCAGAGAATGGAGGAAAGAGCTCTGTTTTGATGATTATATCTCATTGCATGTCTAGTTATGGACACGACTCCATCTTGGAGGACCTGTGTAGTTATCCTCTCGCGTAAGAGCTTTTCGAATTCCACCATTCCATTCGTATAATAAGAAAGAAAACTGATCATCGCATCCGATTACAAAGAAAACTTCTGCCAACTGAATAGAGCTTCCAGGGAGCAGCGACGCATGGAGCAGGCAACATCGATATGTTTTTTTTTTATTATAAATTGTAGAAATAACATTTTTCTGCTCTATTTAAGAAAGATTTCTAATAAAAGAAAACTCAATAGAGGTGTTACACAGTGGGACATTTTCGACTAATTTTGTGCAAAAATACCCGTAAAAGCAAATTTTTTTACAGAAATAAATATTTCTTTTTTTTTGTTACTTGAAACGGATTTTAGAAAATATTGTCTATTGTCAGGTGGTTAAATTCGATTCTGTTAGAATTGTGAAAAAGCGAACCAAAGCTCGTGTAAGCCGTTTTTGGGGTCACTGAATACTATGCTGATGACAGAATGGAGAAATTCAAAATGGCCAAGCCATAAGGCGGACGTAATATAGGAACGAACAAATATTTTTCATCTTTGACCATAGGGATCCAATTGCGCGAAATTAGGGTATATGCAGCGTTGCCCTAAGTCAAGATTTATCTGGAAATTGAAGATTTTTCGGGCTGCTTTTTATTAAAAATCTTCAAAAAAAGATTTTTTAAAAAGCAAAATTTTCCACTGAAAATATCTTCAATATTAAGATTTTTGTTTAAGTTAAAATTTTTAAATTAATTATATTATCCTTGCTATTGCAAGCAGCAAATGAAGGAAGAAGAAAAATACAATATGAAATGCCCTAAAATTTTAACTGCCTTCTTCGCTCGCACAGTAAAACATATACTCTAGTGCATAGTGAAGGAAAAGAACAAACGGTCTTTTTTATCCCCTCTAGTTTAAATGGCAACAATGGAAAATTTCAAGTAAACTGCCATTTAAGCTGATGAGTCAACGTGGATAAATGTATAACGAGAAAAAAAGGAGCGGTAAGCTTTATAAAATAATATCAATAAATTATCGAATTAAAAAGCTCAAAATTGTTATGGAACTTTGTCGAATTTTTTTAACTATGGACAAAGGTTGAAGTCTGGACTTACATGGTTTTTTCATAAAAAAAGAACAAGTAATTTTTAAACAAAAAAAAAAACACAAAGCGACTTCAGATCTCATATAAATATTGACCGTAAATTTCTTCATGATCCAATGACCGGATCTAAACCAAATTAGTATGGGGTCACCCTTGAGGTACCACCTTTCCGATAAAAAGGAACTATTGAAATCCGTTCAAGTGGTACAAAGTTTTGCGGTAACATATAAATATAAAAAAAAAAATATTCGCACGAATTGATAAACTCTACCTCTTTTAAAGTCGGTCTAAACTTGCAAAATGTCGCGTCCCTATTTATATTTTTCCCCAGTGTATATTTACATACATATGTAAACTGTGCTGCAAATTTTGTGATGACACGAGGTAATATTCATTTTAAGTTTAAGTTGTTATAAAAAGAACTTGAAATTGATAATTTTTTCAACCAACATATTAAGAGCTATTTACAGCTGTAAAGCCAATATCGAATTTCTTTTAAGGTATTTTTAAATGAAAATTTTTTTTGAATCGAAAAGACTTTTGTAAGCTTTAAAATCTTATTTGAAGATTTTTTTGGAAAATATTAAGATTTTTAGGGGAATTTCTCTGGCAACACTGGGTATATGGCAGAAACCAAATTTTACAGTTTTTTCTACTCTTATAAACTTTTTGCAGCGTACGATAAAATGTACAGTAAATTTTGGCGTAACTATCGGGATTCCTGCTCCAATATTTCACCAGATGATGACCAAAAGCGGTCGATATGCTGATAACAATAAAAGTATTTTTTTTTATTCGGGCTTAAACAATCGTTTCTGAAAAATTTTTCAATTCGGTAAAAAAATTTACTCATCCATTAATTTTTGAACAAAATCAGACGAAAATTTCCCACTGTGTGTCGCTTTAGTTTTGTTATATTTTGTTAGCCGAAGACCAACCTTTGGATTTTGTATACAAATCTATGAAAATTGTACTTGACTAGGGCCAATTGGATAGCTGCTGACGGCATAGAAGAAGAGCCATGTTGCTTTTTCTGATGTTTATTTTTTCGAGACCGAAAGTATCAGTAGTCAGTGTTTTGTCTGAAAATATGCATTTTATGCTGACAATATGGTTGAAAATATTTATACATACATAGATATGTATACATATGTATGTATATGTATGTGCGAATAAGTCCTGCATACATGGTGTATTTTAAGTAAACGCGTTTGGTTAGGTGATCCGTAGTTGTAACACATTTTATTGATGGTATATGCATACGGCAGTATATATGTATGTATGTATGTAATTATGCTTGCCATTTTCATTTCCGTACAACCACTCACACATTTCAACTCGCGCACACACACAACTCTTTCGCCTACACACAATTTAAGCGACAACTTTAACTTATGGCGCTGACCGTAGTACTTAATATACATACTGCATACACTTACATACATTCGATTGCTTTAATATAATACTAAAATTTTAAATTTAAATTTGCAACCATTTATGTGCTATTCGGTCTATACTTATGTAATACAACAACTATGTGTGCCTATAAAATAATACACTTCAGCACTTTACTTCGTATATACATACATACACACAATAATATACACATACATACCTGCGCGTATTAAGGAAAAAGAATTACTAAAGAGTATTTAACTTATGTAATTTGTGTTATCCCATCAGTCCTTAATTCTCAATAACCGTTACTTTTTGCTGCGCCGCCATAGCTCTCCTACATTAACTTGCTGCTTCTTCCTTTGTAGGCGGGCGATCCTTTTTAACTTTTCAGCTCGTATTTATGTACATATTTGCGTGCGCGTTGAGCCTAAAGATTTAAGCCATTGTCCGGCAATTGCTTCTGTCACACCCATTGACGCATTAACTCTCTCCTACACCCACACACACGCATACACACACATATACTACAGTTGCATTGTTTTTTTTGCGCCGCTGTTCTTCTGCAGTTTTTACTCCTCCGGCCAGCCAAGATCTTCGCCAACCAATTCATAGAATCGTTGATTATGTTCGGCAAAGAATTTTCGCAATTTGGACACGACCACAGGATCAACATGCGGATGCTTGCGTCCTTTTGTTTCGCGTAAGCATCGGTCGCCACTATCGTAACGTAAACAGTAGAAACCCTTTGTTTCGTTAAAATAAAAATGACTGTTGGTCACACGATGCTCGATGCCTGTACTTGTACGGTTTGTGGTGATGGCGTTGATGGTAGTAGTGTTGGTAATTGTGTTGACAATGCGCATTGTGAAGTTACAAATCGAGTTGGAATTGGTTTGTTGCAGTTGACCAGCAGACGTAAGTAATTGAAGAGGCCGCAATATGAAATTTTAATGCGTTGCAGTTGAAGGGTTGGCAGTAAAAGCGGGCCGAGTAAAAGAGTTCAAAGTGCCAGCAGTGCGACAATCCCAAAGAATTTGTTTGCAAAGAAAATAAGAATATTAATTGGTACAGTTAGTAGAGTTTAAATAATTGCTTATGAGCGACTTATTTGGCAGTATGAAGCATAATATTCCTACTAGGATACCTTTGAAGTATATAAAGCTTTGGCTGGCGAATGCCAACGATTGATTTCTCGGAGATATCTTCTGTAGTCAGACAAGGATCGTGCATCTAAGAAACAACGTTAATGTTTACATTTATGGCTATGAAGTAGTAGAGGAATTCAATTAATTCAAATCAAAAGAAAATCGCTCCTATCACCAAGTTATACTTTGATATGAGTAGACAACTGCGCTATAAAGTCCTCTCCTGATTATCTGAAGTTAAACTTTACAGGAAGAACAATTGTGTTTTCGGAGTATATCGACACCTGAGTGGAAGATCGACCTATCTCGGCAGCCAGTTCGAAAACGCCCTATCTCAGAAAACTTTTCCAGAACGCCCTATCCCATAATTTGGGTGAAGATCACCCTATCTTAGAATTCGATTCAAAAACGCCCTATCTCAGTTGCCGATTTAAAAACACACACAAAAAATAATTTCCTTTGGGATAGGGCGTTTTTAACCGAATCCTGAGATAGGGCGTACTTCAACCAAATTCTGACATAGGGCGTTCCTGAGAAGTTTCCTGAGATAGGGCGTTTTCGAACTTTCTGCCGAGATATGTCGATATTCTCTCGATATATGGCTACTTGCGTATTTGAGGAGTAGCAGAGAGAGAGAGAGAGACTGGTTACCAACTGGCAATATTATTTCGAGGAAGGTCTACACTGAGTTGAAGAGGCCGGGCTTGGCCTTAGTTATAAGTAAATTTTCAAAACTTGGAGTTGAACCCATAAGACGCTTCAGTTGTGAAGTTAATTAATTAGTGATTACACATACATACGTGGTAATCTTATTCATAATGTCAATTAATTTATTAGAAGTATATACAGAGTATGTGTATTAGGCTGGGTCGATCTGACAGTATTGTAATAGTAATATTATGATATCTTAGATCTAAGCCAATAATAATTGGCCGCAAAAGATTAATATTAAGTATATTTTTGTGTGAGATTTTCGCTGGTAATATCTGGGGAATGCATTAATTTGTATAAACTGGACGATATTTCAAATTAAAGGTTATTAAAATAGCTACCAAAACTGTTCTTAAATTTGCGACCTAAATACACCCCAGATAGTAACCACCCAGCAAACACAGTTTCAAACGTTTGAGAAAAATTTATTTCTCAATTTGATATCAATTGTTTTTTTTTGTCAAATGATTCTCAAATTGAAAACGAGGTTTAAATTTTACATTTGAAATTCATTTGAGATTGATTTGAAGAAAGATGGCAAAAATTGTAAGAGTAAAATTAAGATGAATTGAAAAAAATAATGAATAGAAAAAAATTTTCAAAGAGAAAGCCCACAAATAGTGGATTTGATGTTTGCGCGGATTGAGGAAGCTGCAGCCCTTCAAGACGAATTTATTATAAATTACTTTATCTTAATTGTTTCTTTGGTTACGTATATACATATGTATAATGCGAAGAAAAAATAAATATGAAATATACATTTCCAATAATAAATTTTATTTACACATTTGAAGTACAATTGATAAATGACATTTGAAATTGATTGGAGAGTTAGCCGTATTCTCAAATGCAGATTTATTGAGAAAGCTGTAATTTTCAAATCAATATCAAATCATTTTTAAACGTTTGACATTTGAGAAAGGCTTTGATTTCAAATCATTCATGATATATGCATTATTTCGATTTTTTTTTTCAATATGCATTATTTCGTATGTACAGTTTTAGGGTACCAAAATTTAATTTCCGATCCACCCTAATGTATATGTTTATAAGCGTCTTTGTTGAGTGCAATACTACAACAACTATTTTTATTACAAAATGTGATTTGAAATGTATTTCTCACACCATGACAGGCAAGAGTAGTCAGTTACACTTTGAAAGACCTTCATTTATACTTGTAAGAACATACGAATGTACCTATGCAAATGCATTTTCGTTTCGAATCAAAATAAGTAAATTAATCTTGTGCATATACATACATACATATGTATGAACATACAATATACATATGTACGAATATTTAAATTCAAAGCATGCTCTTATCGGTAAATACAGTGGTGTTAAAACAAATAGGGATGCGACATTTTAACAAATTTTGCCTATTTTGATTTTGTTTCTTTAATATCTATAAATTTTTTTTTTTTGAAGTATGGTTAATTATGTAACGAAAATCACAAAAAATTCATATTTCAAATTTTGTGCGAAAATTATAAAAATTCTGCAAAATTGCATCTAAGTTTCAAACTTTTTAATCACACTTTTTCTGCCTATATTACGCATTTTTTTCTATACAAAAAAAATGTCGGACATACTTTGTATGAAAGAAAATGCGTGAAGAAATTAATAATTTAGATGCAATTTTACAGAATTTTTATAACTTTTAAGCCAAGTTAAAAATATGGTTTTCGTTTGAAAATGAACCATAGCTTTATAAAAAATAATAAGTATAAAATATACAAAAAGTAGTTGTTGTGTCTCCATTTGTTTTGCCACCACTGTATATATATGTAGGTATTTATGTATCTATGCAGTTTCGATGCCAAGCTTGGATAACTTATTTTGTATGCGCTCAGTTGCCAGTGCATATGCACACCAATTTTGCATTCGACATCCATTTTAATGTGAAATCTGATAAGCCAATGTAACATCTGATTATTCGTTAGTTACGACAATAGAAAATTCGAAATGCTAATCCATCTTACGTTAGCTATCTAATGTAACTCTGATTGTCTATTTAAATACGCCTTAGCTGATTGAAGTAAAAGGCTTATTTAAATGAATGGCAATTGCGAAGTGAATATTTATTACGATATTTATATGTAAATCACCTTCGTGCACATAAATATATATTTAGGTGTGGCTGAGTAAAATTTTCAATCCTTAAACGAAGTTCGTTATACTTGCGACTTTTTATGAAAAATTTTCGTTATTGAAAATCAATTTTAAACAATTACATATTGACCATTATTATCGACGAAAAGCTTGGCTAAGTGATTTTCAGCGGCTCTTCGGTCAGGGGGGGGTCAAGTTGTGCAGGGAAGAAGACCGAATTGATCCTTTTTCCTCACAGTAGTAGCGCATAATGGACAATTCTCTTCCAATCTCACCAAACACTCAACATAACCTTGTTTGCCGTCAATTCAGACTTTCTGGAAGGTCATTGTTTATTCTCGTATTAAATCCCACATTTAACGCATTTTTACGTGTTTTCCTCTTTGCTAAACTGAACTACGCTACCCTATGCATTCATTTCAAAATCTGTTACCATTACTGATGTCGCACTTTCCGAGTCATTGAATCGTATTAGCTGAGCAAATAGGAATACCTACGGATCCGCAAATTCATCATCACCTATCATTTAGTACAACCAACAAGAAATAATTACATCCTGTCGCGCACATTACTGGAGACTACACACACACGAGTGTTCAAACACCACAGCGAAGAAGGAATGTTGCAACACCCCTTTTCATATAGCACAGTGCCTGTATGTAATAGTGGCAATGCAGACATGAAAATGCATGCGCTTATAACCGACTTTAATCAAATTAGGACAGCACAATTAGCAACATGTAACAACGATAGATATGCATACTCACGCACCTGTACATATGTGCATACATATGCACTGGCCGGAAGAAATTATATGTACATATACAGCGAGCGCTCTGTCCGAGTGTAGAAGAGTGTTTTTTATTTTTTTTATTTTACCGCTCAATAACGACTTACCTAGGAACGTTTCAATGCGCTTCAGTTGCGATACGGGGTCCTCAATTAATCGATCACCATTGACAACGAGTAATTGCTCACGCGGGAAGACTTCCAACCAACGATGCAAATGCAAATGATATAGAGAGATGGTTAGTGGGCGATAGGACTCATTCACCGTGCCATTGGGGAATATGGCGAGCTCCTCGAATGTTCTATGAATAGAAAAATACGGAAATTAGATGAGGAATATAAATGTATAATTAAGCATTTGAAATTATAGAAAAGCTTGTAAGCGTATAACTAAGCATGTATGTATGTATGTAGGTTAGGAATATTAATCCCGGGAACACGGCCTTTTTTAGATCTCGAAAATCTCGGGATTATTGGCAAATAATACAGAGATTTTCGGGATTTGTAATTTGCGCTGATGGCAATAATAGAAACTCCTTTTCTCGACCGGTGTTGACTATACTTCTATTTTTTATTCGATAAATTAGTTTTTTATAAATGTCTAGCTCATTATGTATATAACACCGTGCGACCATGGGCCAACTGTAGTAAAATTCCATTTTTAGTTTTTCACTCTGACGTTAGTAATTCAAAAATGATTTAAAAAATTTAGAGAAATGCCTACAGAAGAAGTTTGGGTATCAAATTAAAGAGGAGCTCGTTTAGAATTTCAATTTATTAAAGTTTTTGGTGCAGAAGGACCAGTAAGTACAGAAAATGTCCTTTTAAAATGTTATCCTTGAAATTTCGCAATATTTACTTTTGAAAAAATTATATGTTAAGGACTTATATAAACTCGATTACATCCTCGAATTTCGTCCTTTTAACTTTATCAGCTTAAAAACTTACATACTCGTCCTTGTGAATCCAAAAAATTTTAATTTGTTTTAATTTTAAAGAAATTTCACATGGCATTGAAATTTTTAAATAATTTTTGGAATTAATCATACCTTTGAAATTAAAAAGTCGTTTCAAATAAATCCTGACGTCAGAGAGAAAAAATAAAAACACCTCTTTAAATAAAAAAGTAGGTTTCAAACTCGTTTATATATTAGTTATTTTATAGTAGGAGAGTTTCTCAAATAATATAGAAGCAACTTTTTCGATTTAAGTTGTTGAAAAGTAATGAATATGTAAATCCCGGTATCCCGGAATCGGAAAAAGCTGTAAAATTAACATCCCTAGTATGTATGTACGTACAGTTACGCACACATGTAGTTTGCATTATTTTTTTTACGATATTCAAAATGTTTTTTATAGTTCTTTTTTTCGGTAATTTTTTTTTTATAAAAGTATATCTGATTATACAGCAAAATCTATGCAAATCAAAATTTCCAACTATGAGAAAATTCAACAAATTTCCATCAAAATTTCAACTTCTTGTCAAAATTTAACAACAAGTTCGAGTTTGCAGTTTTACGGGGCATTTGAATTCGTTTTTTAAGTTGAAATTCGAAGTTGCTTATAAATTTCGCGGGCTTTTGATAGTTTTTTAGTGCCGGTTTTCCAAACAAAAAAAAAAGTCGTTATATTGAAGAAAGTGCTCAACACTGCACACAGGTAGAATTAGGCGACTTAGGCGGCCAAAAATATTTTCTAATCTATATTTGATCTAAAGGGAATAACAAATAAACATCTGTGATTTAGTTATAAACTTTGTGTAAACCTCAGGAAAATTCTATAAATTTGCATACAGATTTGAAACTCTCTTATCCGATTTTACAAAAAAAAAAATTGGTGTACGCAGCTTTGTAGTTTTGTTTAAAAAATCGCGTTAAGTTTTGGCAATTGGTTTTCACTGATAGTATCTTTCATACAAAAAAAAAATTGTCGAGCATATTTTGTATGGAAAAACTATATGATCACGGTCGGCAAAAAATTGCCAAAATTCAACACGAATTTTCAGTAACTTTAAACCTGCATTTTATTATACTTGAATTTAATGGACTACAAAACGTCGCACAGTGGGGCAAAAAAGGTTGCTGTGGACAAATAAATTTTGATAGCCCGAATATGAACCGATTTCAAGTTCCTTTTTTTAAAATAAAAGATAATTAAATTTTGCGTCGATCTATCCGTGGTGATTTTTTAAAAAAGCTCTGGTTTTTTTATTTATTTATGTTCAAAAATTAAAGAAAAAAAATTTACGTTTGAATGCTTCCACTTTTTTGGAAAATACTTGAAATTAATTTCAAATGTCTGCAATTATTTAAAAAATTATTCAATTAAACACAAGTGTTATCTTAATATTTTCCAAACTGTGAAATTTTTACTTACATGGATTTCGTTGAAGAACGAGCTACATATCGCTCGCTTAGAGTGAAAAGTTGCAAAGTCCCATTTTAACAATTTTACAGAGACAAAAAAACGGCTTATAGCCATTTTCTTCAAGTATTTCGCAACACTTTGAATATATTTTGCTTGTTTAGAGTAAAGCAAAACTCCATAGGAATCAGAGAGATTCGATCTTTATTACCAGATTATTAAGTAGGTACTCTTTTGGCCTTATCGGATTTTCGGCGCAAATTTTCCTTTCATTGCATATAAACGAGAATATTAAACAAGTACCTTNATTAAACACAAGTGTTATCTTAATATTTTCCAAACTGTGAAATTTTTACTTACATGGATTTCGTTGAAGAACGAGCTACATATCGCTCGCTTAGAGTGAAAAGTTGCAAAGTCCCATTTTAACAATTTTACAGAGACAAAAAAACGGCTTATAGCCATTTTCTTCAAGTATTTCGCAACNTCCCATTTTAACAATTTCACAGAGACAAAAAAACGGCTTATAGCCATTTTCTTCAAGTATTTCGCAACACTTTGAATATATTTTGCTTGTTTAGAGTAAAGCAAAACTCCATAGAAATCAGAGGGATTCGATCTTTATTACCAGATTATTAAGTAGGTACTCTTTTGGCCTTATCGGATTTTCGGTGCAAATTTTCCTTTCATTGCATATAAACGAGAATATTAAACAAGTACCTTTGTGCTTTTCGAAGCAATGCATTTACAATTTCTCTAGCCGTCTGTATCAAAATATGAGTTTTCATAAAAAGTGGACTTAGCAACATTTCACCAATAGCTAGCGATATATTTTTACACAAAATTGAAGACAAAAGTTATCAATCAAAAGCATTTTGAATAGCGTAAAAAATCGCATGCAAAATGAGTCACTGTATGTTGAAATATGTACAGCGTACAGAATATGTTGGAAAAAATCGAAAACTATAATTTCTATAGACTTTTGTACAGGTCATGTGATGGTGCTGTGCGTTTTTAAAACGAAAATTTATTTGTAATTTTTCTCAATTATGGTCATTTTTAATTTTGTTTTTAGTCATCTGAATCGAAATCAGATATTTTTACATAGAAATCAGTAATTAATAGGGGACCTCTGTTCTGGGTTATAAAGTTTNTACTGTATGTTGAAATATGTACAGCGTACAGAATATGTTGGAAAAAGATCGAAAACTATAATTTCTATAGACTTTTGTACAGGTTATGTGATGGTGCTGCGCGTTTTTAAAACGAAAATTTATTTGTAATTTTTCTCAATTATGGTCATTTTTAATTTTGTTTTTAGTCATCTGAATCGAAATCAGATATTTTTACATAGAAATCATTAATTAATAGGGGACCTCTGTTCTGGGTTATAAAGTTTATTTTTTTTTTAGTGCAAAAATTGTATTATAAAGTTCATTTTTTATTTTTTATTTATTTTTTTTTAACACAGTATTGCAGATGAATATCTAAGGAAGTTTTTGTGAAAATTTCAGATTCAAACATCAATTAGCTCCAGCATTACAACATTATGAAAGTGACGCGCATTGTAAACGGTTTAGCGCGCTCTAAAGTGCTTTATAGCTCGGAAAAATATAACGAAGTCTTATTTTTATTATTGACGTCTATGTAAAAATACCTCATCTTTCGATTGAGATAACTAAAGACCATAATTGAGAAAAGTTTAAAATAAATTTTTGTTTCCGAATTTCACCATGAACATAGCAAAATTTTAGAAAACGCATAACACCATCGGATAGCCCGTACAAAAATCTATAGTAATCATAGTTTTCGATTTTTCCCCACCATTTTCTGTCCGTTTCCCAACTAGTCGACAGAAGCTTGTTTTGCACCGCTCAGCGCGCTTGGAGCAGTTGGCGTGAATTGACCCATGTGCTAGGTACATACTATAACTACTACATGCTGCATTTGGTTACGTATACGCCATAAC
>NW_016161739.1:29355-48928 GCF_001687245.7 Rhagoletis zephyria | reverse complement strand
ACCAATTATACTACAGCTTCTTTTGGAAGTCCTCAATATGCTTTGAAAACGATAAAAGAAAAACCTTGAAGGCATTAACTTTTGCTTACAGTGCACGCGGTAGCTCCAGAGCATTGTAATTATCCTTAAAAAACGTAAGGCCGCACTAAGCGACGCGACACTGCAGCGGCACGGCGCGACACTTTTTGGTATATCGCACTGAAATTGCAGCGGCGCGACACTTAGCTGCAAATTTTTTAATTTATTTGTGTCAAAACTTTCATACAAGATGGATGCCAGTGACGCTGATGTAATGTTAATGGCCCGTAGTCATAGTCAAAATAAAGTCGACTTTAAATTTAGTTGCAGCTTTTTGACATAATTTTCAATGGGATATCTGTCAAAAAAGCTGCAACTAACTTTAAAGTCGACTTTATTTTGACTATGACTACGGGCCAATGCCTTTTATTTTCCTTGGCGAATTCTTTTCAAATATCATGTTTCTTTACATACAATTTTCTTGAATGAAATGCATTTGAATATGCACTCACAATTGGAAATCCAATTACTTCAAGTTACAAATATAGTACGAAATGTTATGTCGTTCCGCTGTGTATACCGCACTATGCGGTACCGGAACTCCGCGACACAACGCGGCGCGACATTTTTGCCTAGTTGATCAACTTTGCCGCGCAGCGTAGTGCGGTATGCTCCATAAGAATACATGCAAAGAATATTTTGCCGCGCTGTGTAGTGTCGTGTCGCGTCGCCTAGTGCGGTCGTACCTTTAATTGTCGTCTGATTGAGGCCGGGTTCATGCACTTCTCTTCCTCTTACGCTACGCGCACACTGCAGCCGGTATCGGCCGAATTGTGCTCGGCTACGAACGAAACATATCGACGGCTGAGTGGACGAACGACCTATCTAATACCATGTTCTGAACGACATCGAAAACATGTTTTCGTTGCTAAAACTGGTTTTCGACTTAAAACTTGTGTTTTCGTCCGTGTAAAATCTGTCAAACAAAAACCAGCTTTCGCTGAAAACTACTTGAAAACTCACGTTCCAATCATTCCAATCGGTGTCTTCACTAGTTTTTTTTTTTGATTATCTATTGAAGTGGAAGTCATATTTTATCATCTTTAATACGCCATTTCGGATTTATTGTTAATTGGCTGGCAAAAGTAAAATAAGAACGAAAGTAAGAGGTTGTTAATGAAAAGAAAATGAGGGAAAAGCATTTTTGGTTTTGTTTTTGTGTAGCACAACTGTAATCAGAGGATGTAAGAAAAGTCAACGAAAACACTAACAGCCGGTGTGAACAACCTTCAGCCCACAATCTCAAGACACGTTTTCAAAGTGTTTTCGTTGTCGGTCAGAACATAGTATAAGTTGCGTTTGCGTAGCTGTTAATAATGAACCAAAAATACAAGATCACGTAAGAACTTGACGTTGGTTTGAAGAAAAAAGTTTGGGAAAGCGGGTTCGTCAGCTGAGCGTTTGTTTACATAACAAGCACCACTATTTTACACTTTTATTCAAGTAAAGAAAAGTTAATTCAACATGACAACACATTTTAAAGCATTTTGTTGCATCATTTTACCTAAATTGTGCGTTTAAAGTGGCTGACAATAATTTTGGCTAAGTTTGGTTTTCGTTGTTTTCTTTGCTTTGTTTACTTTTCGCTCGTTTTCCAGTGAAACAAGATGGCGTAGAACCCGCTAAAAAATCGACTTTTTTCACTCTCTTGTTCTTACGTGATCTTGTGTCTTTCGTTCATGGCTGTTAATTGTTCGTGTTTAACCAAAACTTACAAGTTTTGCGTTCGCGCACGCAAAAAACTTGCAAAGTAGGGGAAATTGAGAGAGCACAGTGACATTTCATTTTGAGGGGAAGCTGCTGGTTTCTGCTGGAAAATTTTTTCCCAACAGGAAAACAGCTGATCAAAAACAGCTGGTTGACCAAGGCGAATTCATACAAGGTGGTGTTGATGGCGAATTAAATTTTCGCCGCGGTACTACTGAATGTCAAAATGATGTGTTTGTTGTAAACAAGGCGAATTCATTTTACAACAAACACATCATTTTGACATTAAGACGTACCTGGGCGAAAATCTAAATTCGCCATCAACACCACCTTGTATAAATTCGCCTTGTGGTTGACATTTACGCAAATCACAAAATTGAATTTGTTGGTTTGGAATATAAAAATTACAAAATGCGACTAATTAAACTTGTAAGAAATAAGTAGTTATTTGTTTAATCAATAAACTGTGTCAGTCTAACACTTTGTGATGACTTTTCGTACGTTTTAAATTTTACAGTTTTGAATGTAAACAAAAATTATATCAGCTGTTCGTCTAACTTGCAAGTTTCTGCAAATTTTCTGTTCGCGTACTATTTTGGATATTTTTCTCCTGTGAGAGAACAGATGACATTTTGCCGAAATTTTGGCACTTTAAAATGTGACGATTTTTTTTAATTGTTACAAAGTTGTAAACCAAGGTGTATTTAACAAGGTGNCTGTGAGAGAACAGATGACATTTTGCCGAAATTTTGGCACTTTAAAATGTGGCGATTTTTTTTTTAATTGTTACAAAGTTGTAAACCAAGGTGTATTTAACAAGGTGGTGCTGGTCGCTTGATTTTTTCGCCGTGACCAACATTGCGTCAAAATGTTGTGTTTGTTGTAATGCATTCCAATGACAGTATGAATATCTGCGTGTTAAATACATACGCCTTGGTACAAGCTACGAGGTTTATGAATTTTGCTNGGTGCTGGTCGCTTGATTTTTTCGCCGTGACCAACATTGCGTCAAAATGTTGTGTTTGTTGTAATGCATTCCAATGACAGTATGAATATCTGCGTGTTAAATACATACGCCTTGGTACAAGCTACGAGGTTTATGAATTTTGCTGTAGCGTGAACTTTATTTTTTAACCGACATCACAAAAAGGAGAAATATTTTCTTTATGTATGTTACCGCATGNGTCTTGTTGTAATGCATACCAATGACAGTATGAATATCTGCTTGTTAAATACATACGCCTTGGTACAAGCTACGAGGTTTATGAATTTTGCTGTAGCGTGAACTTTATTTTTTAACCGACATCACAAAAAGGAGAAATATTTTCTTTATGTATGTTACCGCATGACTTTGGACCACATTAGCCGGTTTCGATAATCCTTTTTAAGGGAAAGTTGTTACTTCACAGGTGGTCCCATATTAATTTGGTTTAAATCCGATCAACGGATCATAAAGTAGTTAACGATAATCTTAAATTTTTATATGAAAAATGAAGTCGGGTTTGCTTTTTGCTTGATNAACTTTGGACCACATTAGCCGGTTTCGATAATCCTTTTTAAGGGAAAGTTGTTACTTCACAGGTGGTCCCATATTAATTTCGTTTAAATCCGATCAACGGATCATAAAGAAGTTAACGATAATCTTAAATTTTTATATGAAAAATGAAGTCGGGTTTGCTTTTTGCTTGATAATTACTTGTTTTAAATTAATAAAACTTAAAAAAAAACAAAACATTTTCGAGAAATGGAAAAAATCTACTGTACGTTTTCACTGACACACGCCGTGTGTATTTGTATAATGGAAAAATATTATAATACTATTAAATATGAAGTAATGTATGTAAGTTTTAATTCAATGCTGTACTCCATACGTTACTGCAAGCTGGGCAATTAGAATTACGTTTCAAAAAAGTCCTTATACACTCTTTATGAACTTTGGCTCCGCAACTCGAGCATTTTATATCCTGCAGATGTATTTAATTAATAAATTTCCTTTCTGTACAATGTTTTATATTTTCTTACCCATAACACAATTTTTTTGCAAAGAGGGCAGTCTTTGATGTAGTCCGAGTAATGCGTCTTCAAATGACTGGCATATTCCACTAACATACGCGGCCCAAAATATATTTTATCATCCATTTCTAAAAAATAGCCCTGATCAGTCCACTTTTTTACTAGAAATTGAATTCGAGTCTTTGGCAAATGCTTCCGGGCAGTAGGGGTTAAACTCGAGAGATTGTACATATCTACCCAAGAAATACTATAATCTTCTTGAGGAGCCATTATTTCTACTAATTTAGCAAAATACATCTGATCCGCTTCAGTATAATGTTGCTGATGCTTGCTGGCTAGCGTTTCGAAGGTAAGACCAAAAACCAAAAACTCTTTATCCAGCAGCGGGTGTTTTATAAAACTTAATTCCTGATTTAGCTCTTTCAAATCATTATTTATTTCTAGCACCAATTTTTTGACATCCAGAGCGTCGTCCGCATCATCTGTTACAAAACACTTTAGAGAAAGCAAATGGGATTTTTGTTTTTGAATACAAACATGTTTGGCAAATTGGCGGTAAAACATCATTGATTTGCTCGGTGCTTAGGCTACCATGATTAATACACGCTTGCAAAAAAGCTTTCTTTACTCCATCCCGCATTCCGAAAAAATATAATAAGTGGGTACACGCAACCACCAAGAAAATTTATTATTGGGCTAAACTGTACGGCAAATAGGGATAAAAGGATACTAGTAAATGCAAGTACATACTCGATACTTTTCGTCCGATACCAAGTAATTTTAGTATCGATACTTTTGAACCGAGTACTGAGTAGGTATCGGTATATCGAAACCCGATTCAGTGAAAATTTTATTTCCGAACTTTTTTCAATCTAATTATTATTGTGAATATATAAAACAACCAATTAATCACAATTTATTAAATAAAAACACCTTCTAAATTATGACTTCGGTTGCATGTGCAAATTAAATGGCGGAATTCAGGTGTCAAACTCCAAAATATGCAAAAGAATGAGAGATAAAAGAAAATAGGTTATAAACCAGAAGCATTAAAAATATATAAAGGTGTTCTCTGCAAATGCTGTTCAGCTCCTCCCCTTCCGCCCGCCTTCCCAAAAAACGACCTGCAAATAACTAAACATTTCCCATTAATTCTTTTGTATGAAATAAATTATAAAATAATTGTTTTTGATCTCAATCGGTTTCCCTTCGTTCATACAAAATAAATAATAAGTATAACAATAAAACACGTACAGACATACAAACGGAGACAATTCTGCTAACAAAATTCTGGGGACTTTTTAAAAACATCGTATTGGACTTTGCCTTTTTTCTTGTTTTCTGGGAGGCCGTCCCAGTAAACCATGTTTTAAAACTTAAAGATGTTCTTAAAAAGATTAAGTAGCATTCGCCTAAAATCAAAAATTATAGTCACAAAAGTTATTTTGACAAAAATTCATAGATATGTGATCATCGGCGTAGCCAGAATGAAATTTAGGGGGGGGCTCGACCCTATTAAGCTGGCATTTCAGGGTACTATTTTATATATATACAAGGAAAATTTGAAAGTTAGGGGGGCTCGAGCACCCCCCTGCCCCTACCTGGCTACGCCCATGTATGTGATGGCGTTTTTTATACAAACAATTCTTATATAGATACAAATATCGATATAAGTAGGTATCGATACTTTTAGCTCGATACTTTCTTTCGATGTACTTCCAAGTACAGGTATCGATACTTCCATGACATCGTTTTATCCCTAATAGGGCATTCGCACGCGGCGATTTTACAGGCAACAAAAGTTGAATGCGAAGTTGAATGAGAAGTTGAAAGTGAAAAAGTTGCCATCCCTATTCAGACGAGGCGATTTTCGATTCAACACGAAACCTATAAAAAAGGCAAAATTAAATAACGAAATAGGCTGGAAAAGGCAAAATAAAATAGCGAAAAAGGCAGGAAAAGGCACTAGGTATTGCAAAAAAGGGGGAAAAAATAGCGAAAAGGGCAGGAAAAGGCACTAGGTATTGCAAAAAAGCAAAATAGGGCACTAAAAAAAGACAGAAAATACGATGAACAATAAAAAAATACATTTATTTTAGAAATGTTTATATTACAAGTAAAAAGAGAAAAACTATGAGCTAGTTTCATTATATGAAAAATTTGTACTTTAAATCTTTGACTATTTTATCCTTTCGAGTTTCTAACTCATAAAACTTTAATCTGTATAGTTGTAGTAACATTGAACCACAAGATGCATTTTGAAGTTTTCTGGCAGCATTTTCATTCGATTTTCGCGAAGAAAAGCCTTGAATGTACTAAATGTGCGCTCGACGTAAGTTGATACAAGTGGATCCCAATTTAAATATGGAACGTTTGAAACGTTCATATTATCAGGAATAAGGGCGTTTTCCTCGCCCTTACAATTTTATCCACACCCCTTATTGTCTCCAAGCCTACGTTAGCTGAATTTTTCCAACACCAATTTGGCAAGAGGACCCTGCGCTTCTATAAGCCGCATGTGCATGTGTATATTTTTTAATCTTTAAAAAAATATTGTAAATGCTATAATCACTTTTTTAAAGGTAGAAAAGGCAAATATCTTAAAAGAGGCAAAAAAAAGGCAAATATCTTAAAAAAGGCAAAAAAAGACAACATCAAATGTGTATATATGGAATCAGAGAAAGCTAAATCGTGGACATTCTTAATCGAAGCAGAAAAAAAGGTAATTTCTATAAAATCCGTTCCCTGGTTATTTACATTATTGAAAATGAATTTAAATCGCAAAATTTTATCAATTTGCGTAAATTTGGTAAGCCAAGCGTTGGTAGACGTGCTTTTAGCGAAGCTGAAAGATAAAATAAAAGTAAAAAAGTAAAAAAGAAAAAAGTATGTATACACAATATAAACAAACACAGGGTTGCAAGGAAAAAAAGGTGAACGAGCTCAAAGTTGGCTGGCGACCGACTTTGTTGAAAGCGATTAGTTGAAAGTGCCGTTCGGACGAGGCGATTTTTGCTTTCAACTAAAAGTTGCCTAAAAAATCGCCACGTGCGAAAGCCCTATAACGGCAAAGTACACAAAACAACTAGTACCCAATACCGCAAGGAATGCAAATAATACATCGATTTGTCCGAACATCGATGTCAAATCCTGCAAACAATCGATAGGTTATTTAATAACAGCCTCGTTCTGGTCGCTAAGAGCCGCTTTCACATTTCACGGTCTTTCTGAATTTGAATTGTAACTTTCTAAATTTGAAATGAATCCTTCTGAATTTGAAATGGAAACTCTGAATTTGAAATGTAATTTTCTGAATTAGAATTGCAACTTTCTGAATATAAAATGAAAATTTTGAATTTGGATTGCAGCTTTCTGAATTTGAAGTGAAAATTCTGAATTTGAAATGAAAATTCTGAATTTGAATTGCAAATTTGTGAATTTAAAATGGAAATTCTGAATTTGAAATGTAACTTTCTCAATAAGAATTGCAACTTTCTGAGTTTAAAACAGAAATTCTGAATTTGAATTGCAACTTTGTGAATTTAAAATGGAAATTCTGAATTTGAAATGTAACTTTCTCAATAAGAATTGCAACTTTCTGAGTTTAAAACAGAAATTCTGAATTTGAATTGCAACTTTCTGAATTTGAAAAGAAAATTCTGAATTTGAGATGGACATTCTGAACTTGAATTGTAACTCTCTGAATTTGAAATGGAATTTCTGAGTATGAATTGCAGCTTTATGAACTAAACCTGAAAAAGGTGTAGTAGGTCTGAAATTTAGAAAAAGCAATTGCTTAGTTTTTATTCATAAGGTCTAATGNTGAAAAGAAAATTCTGAATTTGAGATGGACATTCTGAACTTGAATTGTAACTATCTGAATTTGAAATGGAATTTCTGAATATGAATTGCAGCTTTATGAACTAAACCTGAAAAAGGTGTAGTAGGACTGAAATTTAGAAAAAGCAATTGCTTAGTTTTTATTCATAAGGTCTAATGCAGCGTTGGGCAGAGAGAGCTTTTACTCTGCTCGCGCCTATACAAAATGTATCGAAAGCTTAAAAGAACTTTGCCCGGGGGCAAGGCAGTGCCCATAATCGGCATAATGTCATGTTGTTCTCTCAGTTTCCCCAATTTGGATTTTTTTTTTGGGTGCGGGCACTCTTTATATCAGGTAACGCAAAATTATTGAGCACGCCGAAGAAAACTAAAAGTAAACCCTTAACTCCAATCTGTTAGCAGGCAGGCCGTCAGATCCACCAGTTTTGTTGATTTTCTGACGCGAATTTGCTATTCCGTACCTCGTCATAAATGCGCGGTGCGACATCGATTCCTTCGTCACCGCCTTGAGCTCCGGCTTCATCTTCAGTACTGGTTTCAACAGGATAAGAATTTGTGTAATTTAGGTGCATACATGCATATGTTCAGGTCAAATTTTCCGTTAAACATTTTGTCCATCATGTTAGGCTCTTTGCAATCGAGTACGTATTTCGACCACTCTCTTCTCATTGCGGCAAGGAGAATCCGATGGCAAAGACGACAGAATTGCGTTAACACTGGGCAAATTCTTGCTACTGGAAATAATCGTGATTTAATGCCTGTAAAACGTAAAATGATATGTGATAACATCTGTATGTATGTTTAGTCGCTTTGTTGTTATAATAAAAATAGTAAGTAAATTTTGTTCGGAAAGATGTTGCTTAGAACCTTTTGTGCGTGTTCTATTCACATACGTACCTCAGAGGCAGTCAGCCGATTCTTCGGGTTGTAAACAACCAGATTTGAAACCAAGTTGATTTCAACCGCTTGTGTACAGCTAGGGAATAGGTTATCCCAGTGAACTCCTATTGCATTTGGAAAGCTTAAATAGAATAAATATGTAGATTTGAAATTTTATTATATACTATACAATAAGTAGGCTCATTCAATATATAAAAGCTAATTATGTACTTATGGGTATTTCCATGATAAAAAACATTAGAAGACAAAAACATGCTCTCAATTCGGTGCCATGATTTTTTTCTGACGCTTGCGAATATTTTAAAATCATATAAAATTGAAAATAAAAAAATTAAATTGTTCACATTTATTGTTGTTTGAGATTAAAAATGAGAATGTGTGTGTGAGCTGCGTTCAAATTTTAAAATTATATTGTTGACAAACGTCAGACTGCCTCTCAATGGTTTTACCTTTTTATGTTGTTACATGGGTATTTCCATTACGTGACACTTGTATGAAAAAATGTTAAAAATAAAATTGAAAGTCAAAATTTTAAAAAGGTTTCTCTAGATAGCAATTAAATGGCCCCTTATTCAGTAAAAAAAAATACAACTGTTGGTAGTACCAGAGAATGTTAATGTAATTAAATTAACATTCTCTGATAAAACGATGCCATGAAATGGATACCTGTACTTGGGAGTAGCATCAAAATAAAGTATCGATGCCAACTAAGTATCAGGCTGAAAGTATCCATACCTACTTATATCGATATTTGTATATGTATAAGACNACCATGAAATGGATACCTGTACTTGGGAGTAGCATCAAAATAAAGTATCGATGCCAACTAAGTATCACGCTGAAAGTATCCATACCTACTTATATCGATATTTGTATATGTATAAGACTGGTTTATGAATATCTATGAATTTTTGTCAAAATAACTTATGTGACGATCATTTTGACGTAGAATACGTCTTACGTTTCGATATGGAGGCTATGTTCAAATGTTGTAGTTGTAATTTTTAGAGCTTTACGAAAACGCTTATTGCGCGAGAACCTTTTCTTAACAAAAAAAATCTGGCAACACTAAAATAGCACTATCAACAAAGTTGTTAGTGGTATTGGAAAAATTTACCGCTATCAATAAATATTGAAAAATATAATCTTTGTCAATATATTTACTGCTTCCGAAATGCCAACTATACTCAAGATTTAATGCACTACCCCCAACTCTGAATCATATAACATACTTCTTGTGCTCTTTAAATATTGCTTGATCGATTTTTTTTTTTCAGAAAGTCTTAAAACGTGTCAGACGACATGTATAGAAACTAAATAAACACGTAGTTGTATATTTCCAGATATTTCAGAAATTTGCACTGCCCTTTTCAGCTCACTGTGCGCCGGCCTATTTTTTATAAATTTTTTAATTTTTTTAGTATTACCGTATTTTGTTGTAGTCCGGTAAAGACGTAAGCTCCGGCCACTCATTGAGTCTTGGACTACCCAATGTTCTTATTACAAGCGCCAGTTGTTCGATATCAGTCGAACCCTGAAATATAATATTTTCAATTCATCTTTTTTATGACTTGACATTTATATTTACGGAAAATAATGGAACTCCTCTCAGCATTTCTGCAAAAACACAGCCGGCAGCCCACATGTCCACAGCGGGACTATACTTTTGACTTCCCCAAAGTATTTCTGGTGCTCTATACCAACGCGTCGAAACTTGAGGTGAATATAACTTATTTTCTTCTTTTGGAAAATATAATCGCGCCAAACCGAAATCAGCAATTTTTAGAGATTCGTCTTCGCTTATGAGTAGATTGGCCGGTTTTATATCCTGCGAATAACAACAGATGATTTAGCATTTAATATTTAAACATTTAAATTCATTCGTTGCACACGAAATTTAAGATTTATAAACACACATACACATGTATATACATATGCATGAAATTATTAGGTTATTCAAATGCTGCGTTTCTTTATACATTCCGGATAAACCCATTTCACAGCCGGTATAAACGGAATACGTTTGAAATATACGTTAACAGGGAAAATTTTCCAATAATGGACCAGGCTTTGAAAAAAAAAAAATGAGGGGGTTTAGAGCGGCTTTTTGTGATTCTAAATCTGAAAACCCCCCCTCCGGAGGCTTATAGTTTTTAAGTAATTCGTTGTTAAAGTTGTAAAAAAAAGTGCAATTTAACCTCACATTTTCCTTTGTACATCGAGTGAACTGAAATTGCGGTGCTGCCACACATCACAAAAAATGTGTAAAAAAAAGTACTGAAAAGGGAATCAACGAAAACGTAAATAATAAAGTGGACATGTACATATATGATATAGCTTTTTTATTGGATATTTTCACTATATATGGAAGAATTGATAAAAAAAAAAGGACCGCAGGTGAAAATTTTCAAGATATATGGAAGTATTGTAGTTTTTCGAAAAAAGCGCCGCAGGCGAAAATTTGTAATAAAAAATCGCGCGATTTTTTATTAAAAATTTTCAAGATATATGGAAGTATTGGATTTTTTAGAAAAAAGCGCCGCAGGCGAAAATTTGTAATAAAAAATCGCGCGATTTTTTATTAAAAATTTTCAAGATATATGGAAGTATTGGATTTTTTAGAAAAAAGCGCCGCAGGCGAAAATTTCTTAAATATATGTGCATAAATAAGACCGTAAAATTAATATTTTCCTTTTAGCCTTCAATCCCGTAATGCATCACAAAGTATTTTTGGCTAAAAAGAACTATTAACATTTTCAACGATATGGCACCTCATTCATGGCGGCCATCGCTGAACAATTGTGTGTTTACTATTCTTTGTGAATAGAAAAATATTTTAAGAACACTTTTATAAGCATAAATGGCTAAATATTTAGTGAAAAAAGATGTGCATCCATTTGTTTATGAAGAAAAGATGGTGTATTAATAAAAAGAAAAGTGATTAGTGCAGTGTTTATAAAAAAATTATTGTGAAGCAGTGGGGAAATTTTAACAACGAATAACTTAAAAACTATTAGCATTTGTACACAAAATGTTGATGATATCGGTCAATGAGCACCTCCTCAACACCCCCTGCGAATTTCATTAAAAAATTCGTAATACTTTGGGTGATATAGGAAATGGTCCATTATAGGAAATCTCAGCCCGTTAACATATCATCAGGAACGTTCTAAAGAATAAGTAAACAAAAAAGTTTACTCCGAACGTTCAGAATGAATAAAGAAATGCAGCCAACGGTTTCTTGTAAAGTTATTTATACGGTGTTTACATGAGGCGATTTTGCAGACAATTTTAGAGGCGATTAGTTGAATCAAAAGCTGGCTGTCTCATTGGAAGCAACTAGTTAAAAAACCTTTCGCACTTGGCGATTTTTGCTTTCAACTAAAAATTGCCTGTAAAATTGCCTCATGTGAACACCGTTTTAGTCTGTTCGAATAGATCACCAGTGAATGCAAAGTTAGCAAAAACTTGCAAGTAAAGGTATAGCTGATCGGAATTTTGGTTGCATGCAACAGAAAATATTAAAAGAAATAGGTATACATTAATGACCTTAAAGTATGTTCACATTATCGTGATTTACCGCTCATTTGTAATTTATAGGCAATTTATATTACTGAAATCAAGTTATTTTGCTTTGTAAGATCAGTCAACAAATTAAATGGAAATGAGATAATTTATCATAAATCAAGAACAAAATTAAGAAAAAAAAGATTTTTCATTTATTTTAGGCCCCACTGTTGAGGAAATTTGAAAAAATACCTAAAGTAGTGTTGTCTGACGTCCGGATTTTCCAGGATTTGTCCTGATTTAAACAAATTGTCCTGGTGTCCTGGTCCACACCTAAATTGTCCTCGTTTTTTAATGAAATGAGGCGCCCATCTAATTTTTAGCAGATTTTTGCTTTGAAAAAAAGTTAAGCTTTCTGCCATAAGAAGTCGAAAATCGATAATGAAACATTTTTTCTAACATGTTGAACAATGGGCCGTATGAATAAAAATAAGCAATTGCTTTTTCTTAAAATTACAAATCTTTTACTCAATTTATTCAAACAAAATTTAAGTAAAAGGTATGAAATTTTAAGAAAAAGCAATTGCTTAGTTTTTATTCATACGGCCCAATATCTGGTGAGAAAGAAGGTAAATTTTTGTTTACTTTATTTGGTTAAACTCTAATTTTGTATCTTCCGGCAAATGCCAAAAAAAAGTGCTAGTTCCTGAACAGGTACACGGCTGAGGGGTCACACATACTACACAGCAGATAATTTCAAGAGTTAAAATCTCTTCCAAAAGGCCTTTCTGAAAGTCATTCCTTTCTCCTTCCATTTTTGCATGGAGTGGCACAAATTGAAGGGTTTCTGCTTTCGCTACTCAAGGGAGAGCTTCCAGAAGGACTATAAGGAATTAAATATTTAAGGTTCAGATCAAATATGTTTTTTGAGCCTTAAAATGCTTATTGAATCCCATTTGTAATGCTGAGTAATATAAACATATACATAAGTACATGTCCGTAAATTGTAAATAGGAATCCCCTTTCTAGGAAACATGCAGGGAAGCACCTTTTTCAGTCCTTATTGGGTAAGTCTTTTGGAATGGCTTCACTTCAGACAAAATGGCTTCTTTAGGTTATGCATATAAAGAATGGCAAAAATGATCATGAAGCGCATTATAGGATATGTGGAAATTTGCTAAGGCAAGCATTCAAGACCACGTTGAAAGCGCCAAACATTTTTCCAAGCTACGGCACCATTAAGAGAAATTTGTTCTTTTATGACTAAAAAAAATCAGAACTTGAGCGTTTCATCATCCATCATTCAGCTCTACGGATTGTGCCTAGGGCTGTGCGATTATTCGATTACTCGAGCAAGTTGGTTAATCAATTATTCGGTTAATCAATTACTCGAGTAATCAAGATTTTGATTACTCAAAATGATGATTAATCGAGCTACTTGAAATATGATTACTCAAAAAAAAAAAATTTTGCTCGTATAAGAGTTTGCTTTGGAAAATGCTTATTTTCTTTTTTACATTCTGTGTATGAAAAAACATTTTCGTTTTAATTTTTGAAAACAGAAACGTTGTTTTCAAAGGATCAAGGAACTTTAACTACTTTATACATATGTAAAGAGTTGAAATGTTGATTACTCATTTTACTCGAAATGTTGATTAAGCATCAAGCAAATTACTCAAATATTTTTTTTTTTTTGGTTAATCAAAAATCTTGACAACTCGAGTAACTGAACTTTTGAGTAATCATAATTTCTAATTAATCGAATAACTGAGTTATTTACTTTATGATTAATTAAAATTTTGAGTAATCAATTGATCGCACAGCCCTAATTGTGCCACAAAATTTGCACCAGAACCAAAGAAACTGTATTTATAGGAAATAAGTCTCCTGGACGATGGGTTCAGGATTATGGCAGCGCTACTCTAGGATGTCAACAAAATGACGAAAATTATCTCCCATTTTCTTTCGTTTTGACATCTTAATGTACCAAAAAGCAAAAACAAAAAAAATACACGGGATAATTACATATCGGCTGATCAGTTTCATTTTCCCCAAACCGGTTCACTTTCACGTTTGGTTTCCATGTATTTAATATTGGCGGAATACAAATTTTCGGTTGAAATTTTTTTCTGGCTAAACTCAGGATTAGGCAGAATATAAAAATATATTTTTTTCGCTTATGTTCTTTTTGAGTTATTTTCTCTTTCGGTATAATATGGGCGTAAATGCCTCGTAAGCGCTTAAACTTTGTACATAAAAATTGATTGTATTTAGCTTTTAACATTTATTTTCTACAGCGTGTTGAGCTTAAACTTTCAACAACACAATACAAGGTTGTCCTGTAAAATATTCTGAATACGTAATACTGAAAAGATTAAATTTTACTATGCAAGCTTCAGACTAACTCAAATGACATAAGTTTTGCGAAATCTAAGGCAAAATATTTCAGATTTAAAGTGTAAAAAACGAATGTTTAACCTTTTTTGAACTCCCATTAGATAATAACAGATGAGGACGCAATCAATATAAGATATTTCTTTAATAAGGTATAACCTTTTAAAAATTTTGCAATTGTTCAGTCTTAAGTATTCTCTTTATCAACCATTTTTTCAAAAAATTTTGGATCTAATGAAAAATCAATATGACAACCCCTCACAAAGTGCCCACACCTGGTACATATTTGTATATATGTACATACATATGTACTTCACATCACTTACCCTATGCATTATGCCCATGCTATGCAGATATTCGATCCCCTTAAGCATCATTTGTGTATATTGCCGAATTTGCTGTCTATTTAGAGGATTTACTTCGTTCCTCAATTTTCCGTATAAAGTTTCCGGCATATATTCTAATACCAAGGCTAGTCCGGTTAAGTCTGGATATATATCAATGATCGATACTATCTGATGTAAAAAGTGTATACGAATAATCGTTGCGTTATCGGGTAATGCAAGAGCAATACATTTTACTTACATATTTGGACTGGCACAACTGCAAAGTTTTAATTTCCCGTAAAGTGTTCAGTGAAATGTTTCCGAATTTATTTTTCAAAGCAATTTTCTTAATAGCTACATGCTTTTGCCGTTGCAGATCGATTGCTTTGAATACATATCCATGCACTCCTTCTCCAATCTTTTCCAGCATTTTATATCGACTTGGGGCGTAGTCTTCCATTCTAGCAGACACGTCGAAAAATAGCCAATACGACTAAATCTATAGGTACAGCCGTTTGTTGTTCAATAATTTTTCACGAAATGTTTTGTTGCCATGACAATATTTTAACGGTTGACATATGTACATACATATATATGTACATATATATGTTTGTGTGGGCATAGGAATGGACTATATCGTTTTTAAAATGAATAGTTTGAGATGGCAAATATGTATGTAGGTAGTAAGGATAGCTGCAACGAACTCAGTAGATTACACTGTAGGTTAGCTAATATTACGTTCAAATTGGCCCTATATAACTTGTTAAATGAAAGAGCTTTTCGTAAGCCACAATCGTTCACGGTGAATATTTGGATTTAATTTTTACTGTTAATTGATTAAAAAAATAAAATAAATAAATAAAAATCAAGTCTCTGTGTTTCAATTTGTTTTGTGCGTATGTCTGCTTCATGATATTACCAGTAAGTTTATGTAGTTGTCTCTGCGTACCATGAGGCATGATGGATAACAACTAATTATCGCCTTGGCCCCTTTTTTGATGGACATTCATTTTAAATATTTTTGGGAAATAAATTTTTTGAACATTGGCGTGTTAAATGACGCTTTTGCCTCTTTATCTGAAGCTCCATAGCGGGTTTTTCAGGCTGCGGCTTTCGAAGTCGTTCAGGCTTTTAAGGCGAGCAACGCCACATTTCGCAGTAAATGAGAGAATGGTGTAGGAATGAGTTTTTCGACAAATAAGATCTTAGACTAAAAAATGCTAGTTCGATAAAATTGATACTTCCTTTGCCATTTTGGTTTATTCAGTACTTTTGTTCACCTCTTTCATTTTTTTTTTTGTGTAAATTCGCCTCGAGCCACAATGCCTGAAAAAACTGCTATGGAGCTGCAACTTTTCTGATTGGCTGAAGCAGAAAGATTTCTGATACAACTCTGCGTTAAAGTGGTTTTCAAACGAGTTAAGGGCCGTTTGCTTAAAGCTAACTGAAGGTACATCCTTCAGTTTAGAACATCAAATGCTTTATCGATCACGTGCTGTGTCTCGATAACGTCGATAACGATATTTAACTGGGAGTTAGAATTAACCAGACATGGTGCAAACGGTCCTTAACTCGCAGTATATGTACATATGTAGATATTCTTCCGAAATCCACAATAAAATCTAAATTTTTGAACTTGGGGCTTAAAATTGCCACGCCCATTTCTAGAAGATTCTTTGATTGAAAAAACCCGCAATAAAATCTGCGTTTTGCTAACTTTAGGCCTACAATTGCCACGCCCATTTCTAGGGGTTTGTCGCCTTAAAGAAAAATTCTGACGTACAAATCTTATTTCTGGATAGGCATTCTTTCGAAATCCACAATAAACTTAAAATTTTTGCAAAAACCCGATCGTCATAAAAAAAAGATATTTTAACAATAGGTATCGAAAAACGGCAATTTTTTGAAGTATGGATTTTATATCGAATTATACAAGGATTACGATAGTGTAATTTTAAATCCCTTATTTACGCAAATTATCCTCAAAAAGTTTAACTGATAATAGCTAAGTTAGCTTTAGGACAATTATGACCATCTTATATTTAGAAATGTTGAGCCCGTTTCTTTAGCTTTAAAACGACGTTAAGATAAAGTTTCTACGATGAGCAAAACGCTAGATATAATGGTTTTAACAAGTACAGGAGAGATCATATCTCCGAAGAAAAAAAGAAAGAAAAAATTCATTGAATACGTTTTAGCTTATTTTATGTTTAGAACCCATAAAAAAATTTAAGCGAATCGGAGACATCACATAATTTTTTTTACGAAATGCGTCCGCTTTAAAAAAGAATGGCTAATATGTACTTGAAATGTTCTACCGCTAAGGTGGACTAAATTTAGAGCGTCCAATTGCTCCCAGACTCTGACAAAAAAATACAATATGTACAGGGGACTCCAACCACACTTTATATGTTACTTCTCCCAGCGATTTTCATTTAAGGCGGCTTTTAAACTTCCACAGCGGGTTTGCAGGCAAATGATCGCGTTTACTTTGGTTATCGCTCGATGAACCAAGAACATAGAGCTCTCTGAGTCTCTCTTAACCCAACAAAAGTCTTTAGAACTTTTGCTAAATGAACGACTGTTAGACTCGACTCTGCAGAAAATTCACAAGCAAACAAATCGCTTTTAATTTCTGGAGGGCCATTTCTTCGAAGACGTGGGGCCTCTTTATAAGAGCGGGGGTATATTCAATTTGTATCATATGTACTTAACTTAAACTCAGAGAAGATTCGGGGAATATAACTATGTTAAAAAAAAAAAACTTTTACTTGCGTATAAACGAAAGTTTTGGCACATCTAAAGCAAGCAAAAAAACTCCGAAAATTTTTCAAAATTAGATAACGGAAAGACATTGGCACGTTCGTGCAATTTTATAAAAGTTAAGTTTTTCAATGTTGACGGTTTTGGCGACCTTTTTACTTCTTGATTTCTTAGCCGTGCCGGCCCAAGGTCAAATGTTTTTAGACAACTTTAATTAAAACACAGGGTTTTATCACTCCATTACCCGGAAATTAGCAGAACTTGTAAAAACTTACCGATCTGTTGAGTTTAGATTTTGCCTCACATTTTTTTAAGTGACATTTCAATTGCAGCAGTACCAGTGGTTGTGCGGAAGTTATGCGAAGTATGCATAATCAGACCCTTAGGGTCGGTTGCTCAAAGCCTGGTTGACACTTATCTCAGGTTAAACATCGATATGTACGTTGCCGACACCGTGTTATATGCATGGAGTCGAAGACGTCGATAACGACGTTAACCGGAGTTTAGTGTCAAGCAGGCTTTGATCAACGGACCCTTAGTGGATGTCGAACGAAAAGGGTTCAATAATGATTTATGTAGAAATAATTTTCAAGGGGGTTTCCACCTGTTTAAAAACTTAAAGTCAATTTACGATAAAGGTGGAAGAAGGTTTAGTTTCGAAAATAATTGTTAAGATGATTGCCACCTGTTTAGAAAATGAAAAGTATTTTAATTAATAGGTTAAATGAAATACATAATTCAATATAGGCATCAAAAGACAGTAGTTTAAGAAAGCTTTATTTCAAAAATATTTTGAAGAGAGTTGCCACCTATTTGGAAATTCAATATCAATTTAAGTAAAAAGTTAAACAAAATATCTTGATATGGTTGTAAAATGAGAAACGTTTAAATAAAAATAATAAAAAAACAAGTAAGAAAATCTAAGTGCGGGCGAAGCCGAACATTAAATACCCGGCGCAAGTATTTAATATATGACTTTCACCTTACCGAAAGCTACCGCTACATGGTAAGCCGGGGCGCATCAATTTTGAATAAATTAGAGTCCTTAAATTTCGAAATTTTGAAGTTTCAAGCAGTTCTGAAATTTACCGTTATATGAAAAGCGGCCTCAATTTTAGTCCGATTTCAATAATTTTCAACGTTTTGCTTTTATGTGGCAAGCGCAATAACCAACCGAGTTTGGTACAAATTGGTAGACCGGTTACCGAGATACATAATGTGCCACGCCCATTTTCGAAAATTTTATCACAAACGTATTTCTTGGTTAAGNCCGAGTTTGGTACAAATTGGTAGACCGGTTACCGAGATACATAATGTGCCACGCCCATTTTCCAAAATTTTATCACAAACGTATTTCTTGGTTAAGAATTGTTGCAAGCATCAATTTTGAATAAATTAGCTTTATTTATCGAAGATTTTGTATTTCTCTAAATTACCGTTATATGGGATATGGGCGTGGCCAACAAGTAAGTTTGGAAGAAATTGGTGCAGCGGTTACCAAGATATACACATGTAACCATAAGTGGGCGTGGCTACGCCCATTTTCCAAAATTTTATCACAAACGTATTTCTTGGTTAAGAATTGTTGCAAGCATCAATTTTGAATAAATTAGCTTTATTTATCGAAGATTTTGTATTTCTCTAAATTACCGTTATATGGGATATGGGCGTGGCCAACAACTAAGTTTGGAAGAAATTGGTGCAGCGGTTACCAAGATATACACATGTAACCATAAGTGGGCGTGGCTACGCCCATTTTCCAAAAATTTTTAATATTCTTATTTTTCGTCTAAAACTTATGGTAAGTATCAATTTTGAATGATTAATCTCTAGTAGTTACTAAAATATCGCAGTTTTCGTATTTCTGAAAATTGCCGTTATATGGGAAGTGGGCCCATTTCCAGTGGGCCAGTCCGATTTCGCCCATTTTCAATATCAACCTACCTTGGATACATGGAAACCTACATACCAACGGACCTACGGACGGACAGCCGGGCAGACATGGCTTAATCGACTTCTCTATTCATTCTGAGCATTTATGTATA
>NW_016161739.1:26906-27225 GCF_001687245.7 Rhagoletis zephyria | reverse complement strand
GAAGGCACGCCATTTTGGGTAGAATTAAGGGTACCATAATATACGCAATTAACTCGGTGCATTTTTATAAATACGCAGGGATTAGTCCAAGAGCACTGCAGTGCCCAAGGCAGCAACATTTATGGGTCTCATCTGCCGCGAAGCGCGTTCGGGGTAGGATCTGGAAAATTTAACCGTTACCCAATAAACTGAACAGCTATAGTTTAAGCTATTCAGTTTTCTTAAAGTCCAATCAGTAATACTACTTAGGTATAAGTTGTTTATTCAAGGCAGTTAGCAACCAAGAAATTTAACAAAGCTATTGCAATTCCAAAGTAAA
>NW_016161739.1:1962-26891 GCF_001687245.7 Rhagoletis zephyria | reverse complement strand
TTATTCAAGGCAGTTAGCAACCAAGAAATTTAACAAAGCTATGCAATTCAACAGTAAACAATATTTCTTTTTATACATTTTTCGATTACTTTTTAAATTACTTTGAGGAATGGAATTGGAAAAAAAATCAATTACATTTTTAATTCCTTTGAAAGGAATTGGAAAAAAAATTACATTTTCAATTCCTTACAAAGGAATTGAAATAAAAGAAATTACATTACTAGCACGTAATTTATTCCAATTACAATATGAAATTCCTTGTAATGGAATTAAAGAAAAAACCAAGTCCATTTGAAATTACTTCAAGGAATTGAAAAAGTAATCGATTCCTTTGCTGTGAACTAAAGGAATTGAATCATAATTACAATTACTGAGGAATGCAATTGTAATTGTAATGTAATTGCATTTACCCAGCTCTGGTGTGCACATATACATACATATGTATGTATATACATATAGTATTATTATACTCAGGTTTAAAGGACTCTAATAATGGTCTTGGATTTTTTGTGTATGCTGTAAGAGTTAATTGAGACAAAGTGTTACCCTTTTTGTGTCTCCGTATATCTATGTACATGTGCATATGTACATACAGCCAACGTCAAAAATGTTTTGACCATTTTATTTATTTATACATATTTTCCATACCAATTTTTTTTTTTCATAAAAATATGTATAGCCGTTCAACTGCAAAACCACAAGAACAAATTTTTTTTAATTTCATATAGAACTCTGGTAAATGCAAGAAATACCGATTAAATTTCTTGAAAAAGTTTTGAGCATACAGTTTTGTAGCCCATTAAATTTTAGTACCACAAAGTGCAAGTTTCAAGTCATTAAAAATTACCGTTGATTTTTGAGATTTTTTTTTTTTTGCCGAGGATGTTGCGCGTTTTTTCCATATAACGCATGAACACAATCTTTTTCTATGTGAGGTAGAAAAGGGCAAATGCATTTCAGAAAAACTCAAATTTAAATTAAAAAGCCAAATGAAATTCAGGAGAATACAACTGTATTAGAGAAAAATATATTTTTAGAACATTTTTAACTAGGAAAGGTTTTGCAATGGCAAACCTCCGAGTGTATTTCTTCTTCATTTTCAGCAAGTGGGTTCGGGGGCTTTTAGAAAAATGGATTAGCGTGGGCAACGTTCTTTGCGATTAAGTGTTGGTCTGCGCGTCTAACGCACCAGCCATACTGGACTTGAGCAAGTACTGGGCAGTAATGGGTCATCCACCCACCCTTTTGCGCCTGAGGCCATACTCGCCGATGCTGAACCACATAGATTATGTTTGGGCTAATGTAAATTAATGCTAAAACTAATATGGCCGTTCCATCCACGAACGGACCGGGGGTGGTAGAAGGGCGACTGCAGTACATGGATCAAATAATATAGCGAGCGAAAGAAACTACATACCTACAGATGGAAAAAAATCTCTGCAATAAACAAAATTCGGTAATTCCCCGAAATCGGTAAACAGAGGCTATATGAGCCATTATCTGTTAACTCGGACGGATTTTAAAAAAAAAATTATGTCATGTCTCCGATTCGCTTAAAATATTTTTTGTGGGTTGTATACATGAAATAAGCTAACAAGTGTTCGAGGAAATGTTTTTTTCTTTTTTTTTCTTCGGAGATATGAACTGTCAAAGTTTGCATTTTTTCCCCGATTTTGACTAATCAAGTAGTTCTTCAAATCGTTATATCGCGGGGTCTGCTCACCGTAGAGCCTCCATCTTAACGCCGTTTTAAAGCTACGAAACGGGCTTAACATTTCTATTTATAAGGTGGTCAAGAATGTCTAAAGCTAACTTAGCTATTAACAGTTGAACTTTTTGAAGTTGATTTGCATAGTGAAGACCAGTAAATAAGGGATTTAAAATTACACCATCGTAATCCTTGTTTAATTCGCTATAAAAACCATGCTTAAAAAAATTGCCGTTTTTCAAGAACTATTTTTAAAATATTTTTCTCTATGACGAGATGGTTTATTTTGTGAGAATCAACAATTATTTGTAATTTTTTTCGAACATTTATGTTAAGATATATTTGGTAAGGTGCTAAACATCGGATTTTTGCAAAAAGTAAATTTTATTGCGGATTCCGATAGAATACCTATCCAGATATAATATTTGTTTGGCAAGATTTTTCTTTAAAGTGACAAGCCCCAAGAAATGGGCGTGGCAATCTCAGGAATAAAATAAGCAAAGCACAGATATTATTGCGGATTTCGGCAGACTATTGCTTTATTAACAATATTTGTTCCACAACTTTTTCAATCCATATAGATATTCCGGCGAAATCTACAATAAAGTTTAAATTTTTGAAATTTGGTTTTAATATAGCCCCGCCCATTTCTAGAATATTTTTTGATTGAAAAAGTTGTGGAACAAATGTGGTTAACGAAGCGATATTCTGCCGAAATCCGCAATAAAATCTGCGTTTTGCAAACTTTAGGCCTATACCTATAGATGTTCTATCGGAATCTGCAATAAAATTGAAATTCTTGCAAAAACTCGATGTTTAACACCTTACTAAATATATCTCAACATAAGATTTGGAAAACAAATTACAAAAAATTGTTTATTCTCACAAAATAAACCATCTCGTCAAAAAAAAAAGTTTAAATAGTTCTTAAAAAACCCCCATTTCTTTCAACCACGTTTTATATAGAGAATTTGTCTCATATACTTAATTAAACAAAGTTCATGGGTTTACCGAAATCTGTCAAAATAGGCAATCAGCTTCTGCGGTAGGTTGTAAGTGACGGTTGGTTTTTGATATGTGTTTTGTTCACTTTAAGAAAAATGCTGAAACGGAAAAACGGGCATTTACCTACTCGGAGGTTTGCAATTGCAATTGTGTTTTTCTGAAAAGTAAAATTTGTTCGAAGCGTTTTTGAGCGCACACTAAATAGGCAGTATTTCAGAAAAATAAATTTTTTTCGGCCCCCTGCAAAACAGCTAAAAATTTTTTTCACTTCTTTATTTGATATCCGATTTCTATAAATAGGGAGTAAAATTGAGTGGAAAGAAAATTATCACAAAAATTTATTGAACACAAAACTAGTAAACACTTCTGATGGTTAAGTTTTGGCGCGCAATTTTCCTCTTGACTTGGAATTTTTCCCATCGTCAAACACTGTACAGCACTCGGCTGGGTGTTGAACCAAACCAATTTTCTTTAAGGGATTGAGTCATAAGTAAAAAAAGTAAGTTCTCCGTTTTGCGAAGTTAGCCTCCGAAATCAAGATATGGGCCTTCGAAGTTCGAAATTGGACCTTTGGTAAAAAATTATTTTTAATTATTGCATGTAAAAAGCAAAAAAAGTAAAAAGACAGACGTGGCCCGACTTTTTCTCTTATTTATATGGTATACAACTTTTTTTGTGAAAACTTATATTACAGATGCTATAACGGGTTAAAGGTGAGATCATCGAAAAATTAAAAACTTAATATTTCTGAAAATTTTTAACTGATTTTTAGAAGATTCATATCGTTGTACAGGTGATTAAACCCCCTTTCTTTCGATATGCACATTTGTATACCTCGTGAATAAAAATTTGAGAAAAAACAGTTAAATGGAAAAAATAATTTTTTTTTTATCAAAAAATATTTTAAACAAAAAAATTACTCACCGATTTTTAAAAAATTGGCATCGTTGTTAAGACCATTAAACCCCATGTTGTCTAGTATGCATATTTGTATACTTAGTATATAAGAATTGGAGGAAAAACACTTAAAAGGAAAAAATACAAATTGTTTCATATAAAAAAAATTTCACAAAAAAATTACTAATTAGTAATACAATTGAATACCGTATTTAAATAAAACCAAAAATTTATAGTGCTTTAAGCGTTAATTCGTTCTTTTTCACCCACAGCCCTGTTAAAAATAAAGCAAAAGTATATGTAACAGAAGTCTAAGGATTAAAGATAATTTTCTGTTTTTTTTTTTTTNTTTTTGCTTCAAATATTTTATAAGAAAGAAATTCTATAAGAATTGGTATTTTTTCCTTTTAAGTGTTTTTCTCAAATTTTTATACGAGTAGTATACAAATATGCATATCAGAAGAAACGGGGTTTCTTCGCCTTTACAACGATATCAGCCTTTTTAAAATCGGTTAGTAATTTTTTTGTTTAAAATATTTAAAAAACGGTATTTTTTCCTTTAAATGTGTTTTTTCTCAAATTTTGATATACGAAGTATACAAATATGCATATCAGAAGAAAGGAGATTTAATCGTATTTACAACGATCCCAATTTTTTAAAAATCGGTTGGTAAGTTTTTTGGTTTAAAATATTTTTTTGTCAATTTTATTGTGGCTTGTTAACATTTTATTTTTAATATTTTTATTGAGCTTTGTTCCACGATTGTTTATTAGGAAAAATTGAAAAAGCAGCAAAGTCTAAGCGGTAGAAGTTTTTTTTTTATAAAAATTGTGTTTTTTCTAAAATTTAATAACCTTTACGATGATACAAATGTTTTTTAAATCAGTTTATAATGATTTGAAATATAAGGAATTTAATTTTTCGAAGACCTGGGGCCTATTTCATAAGCGACAGTGATAATTTTGTAACGACAGGCATTTTCCATGTTGTCAGCGACAATTCGACAGTTTTTTGGGTGTTTTGTTTCATAAAAAAATTTGTCATCACCTCATAAATTCCATTGAAAAAGTGACAAATTGTCATTGTCGGGGTTTAAAATTGTCGTTGACAAAATTGTCGTCATATAAAATTTATATGAAAATCATATGTAATAATTGCATTTGCATTATTTTAGTTTTAAGAAATATTCAAATTATTGAAAAGTAATGNATTTAATTTAATTTAATTTAAATATTTTAGTTTTAAGAAATAAGAAAAAGTAATGAATTGCGCACGGAGCTATTTGGTTTTGTCGCTATTGTCGGGACAATTTTGTCAGAGTGACAATTGTCAGCACAATTGTGGACAATATTCCATAATATCACTGTCGTTTCCCAAAAAATTTCACAGTTGCCAACGAGCGTATATGAAACATAAAAAATGTCGCCGACAATTCTGGCAGTGAAATTTTATAGAAAAATCGACAATTGTCGCACCAGTCACTTTTATGAAATAGGCCCCTGAACTTTGACCCCTTATAGCACCTGTTTGCACAAGAAAAGTTATATACAATTTAAATAAGCGCAAAAGGAGGACTACGTCTATTATTTTAGGTTTCTAAATATTTATATGCAATAATTAAATATAATTGTTTACCAAAGGCCCTGTTTCGAAATTCGAAGGCCCTTATCTCGATTTCGGATGCTAACTTCGAAAAACGGAGAAATAACTTTTTTACCTATGACTCAATCTCTAAAAAAAAAATGGTTTGGTCCAATACCCAGAAAAAAGTTGATTTTGCCGTACAGTGAAATAAATCAAAAAAATTTGCATTGGATTTAAATTATTCATCCATATTTCCATTTCACAAATTTTGTTTTGGGCATGTATTCATCAAATNCCGAGAAATAACTTTTTTACCTACGACTCAATCTCTAAAAAAAAAATGGTTTGGTCCAATACCCAGAAAAAAGTTGATTATGCCGTACAGTGAAATAAATCAAAAAAATTTGCATTGGATTTAAATTATTCATCCATATTTCCATTTCACAAATTTTGTTTTGGGCATGTATTCATCAAATGTTCCTCTTAATGACTTTGTTTACATTTGAAACCAAGAATTTGCAGCCCTCGAATTTCGCTCTTAACTCATTTTGATTTGGAATCCAGATTTATAGAAAAATTTGTCAAATAGCTCACAAAATATACTTTTGTATAAAAGAAATTGAATGCAAATATTACTGCGTTAGATGAAATATTATGTTTAATAAAAATCCTAACTTCGAAGAAATTCGCAATAGTAGAACTTAGCTTTTTGCTAAATTNAAATAGCTCACAAAATATACTTTTGTATAAAAGAAATTGAATGCAAATATTACTGCTTTAGATGAAATATTATGTTTAATAAAAAGCCTAACTTCGAAGAAATTCGCAATAGTAGAACTTAGCTTTTTGCTAAATTTCCAAATTATGTTTGAAGGAAGCAAAATGTAAGATAGAGCCTGCACGTACATATGTACATATCGTCGTTTAAAGTACAAAACTGCCGTTCTGCAAAAAATTGGATTTACTCACCGAAGCTCTTGGCTCAAGTCTTATCTATTCGTCCTGAAATATACTAGCAGAAATGCGATTGCTTTATAAAAGAGAGAACCATTTTGAAAAATGAGTCTTTTTACCGTCTACAAAATAATTCAATGCAAACACACATACGCGGTTTTGCATTATCTTGATACGCTGTTGTATACATACTTTAAACGACGATATTTATCTATGTACGTATGTACTATTTCAATTGATTATTTCGTTTTTGCAGATACCTACGAAATGGCATTGGCGAATAGAGCGTTGTACGCTTGCGTGTACCTCCTAGGTCTAATATCGTTCTGTAACGGGAGGACTGCCAAACGTTCGGATGTATATATTGCTGGCTTCTTTCCTTACGGTGATGGAGTTGAAAATTCCGATACAGGTAATTATGAAAATGCTAAGTACACTCTAAAAAATATCGAAGTCTTTTTCGTGATCTAATTTGAAAATCTAACTTTAGGAAAATTTTGCCTCATTCAAAATAATCAATATTCACAAATAGGAATTACATTTTTTTTAATTGATTAGTAAAAAATAATTTTATATGATTAGATAGATAGATTAATCGAAAGTATGTATGTACATATCGCGTTGTTATTGGGTAACCTTATATTCAAAAAAATTTAAATATCTCTAAAACAGGCAAGCAGAAATGGTATTAAGCCCCTCTTTTATGTTTTGTAAAAAAATAACCTCCACTTTGTGTTTAGCAATTACACACAATAATTATGTTTTTTTAAGGATCTAGAATTTTATTTTTACTTAAAAACCAACACCATTGATTAAATGTACCCATAAAGAAACTAAGTGAGTCAGAAAGACATATATAATTTTGAAGTTAACGATGGCAATACGCGGTAATACTATGAAATATGTAAAAAAAATATCGGAAAAAATTAGAAAGTAATCAGTTCGTCGGAATATTTTTTATTTATTTATGATACCGCATAACTTTGAACGACGTTAACCGATTTCGATAATTCTTTTTTCATCGGAACGGTGGTACCTCAAGGGTGGTCCCGTACTAATTTTGTTTAGATCCGATAATTGGATCGTGAAGAAATTAGCGATACTCTAAAATTTTTATATGAGAATTGAAGTCGGTTTTTTTTTTTGCTTAAAAATTACTTGTTTTATTATTTTTTCATAGCTTACTATCTAAAACCTACCCAAATCGCTAATTAGTTTTTTTTTTTTGGGAAAACCACGCATACATGTGTAATGAGAGACCTGATGGCATGCTTATCTTAGAATTCGTAATGATTTTCATGAAAAAAAACAAAAATGAATTTATTTAAAATAAAATTTTGATTTAAAAACCCTACAGCATCAGAAAGACTTATCTAATTTCGAAGTTACCGATAATGGTACGCGGTAACACTATGAAAAATGAGTTTTCTTGTAAAATTTACATGATGGATTTTTTTAAATTATTTTTTCGTAGCCTAGTATTTAAAGAATAACAAAATTTCTAATTCGTTTTTTAATGTTATGATAGCATGTCTAAAGTCGTTATATAGTATGTTTTCGTTTGTCCTGTTTTAATGCGGAAATCCCAACTAGAAGCTTGAAAGCCCTTTTCTCCTTTTTTATTTTTTTTTTCGCGTTATGGTGAGACTACGGATTTTTATGCAGAAAACGGAGCCTATAAATATGTATCACTTAATTATAAACAAATTGTATACAAATTTATCCACTTAGCTTATAGTTATGTGGTACATATTTCTAGGCTCCGTATTTTGCATAAAAATCCCCATTCTAGTTATGATATTCCAGCAAACAAGCGATATGATACCAGTGTTGGGCGTTAGTCAAATAATTTTTCTATCATCTTGTTAACTTCTTAAAAAAGTAATTGAAATTAAATTAATTTAATTGCAAATAAAACTTTAACTGCGCATTGCAATGAAATTAATTTCAATTAAAATTTTAGTTGCAATTACATTTTTAATTGCATACGGCAATTAATTAAATTGCAATTACTTTTTTGATAACATTTAATGTATACGTTTAATGCCTTTTTATCATGCTCTCACACATACACAGGTCGTGGAGTAATGCCAAGTGTTAAATTAGCGCTTTCTCATGTGAATGAACACCCTACAATTTTGGTCAATTATCGGCTGCACATGTGGTGGAATGACACTGAGGTGCCTCTAGACATACTTTTATCAGATGTTTTTATATCAACTATCATTTTGTACCATTTTACAGTGCAATGCAGCAGTTGGGGTCAAGTCCTTCTTCGATATGATGCACTCTGGCCCCAACAAGCTAATGCTCTTCGGTGCCGCGTGTACGCATGTTACCGATCCCATAGCTAAAGCTAGCAAGCATTGGCATCTCACACAACTGTCATACGCCGATACGCATCCCATGTTTACGAAAGACGCATTTCCGAATTTTTTTCGCGTCGTACCATCGGAGAATGCTTTTAATGCCCCACGTCTGGCTTTGCTAAAGCAGTTCAATTGGACGCGCGTAGGCACATTGTACCAGAATGAACCACGATACTCATTGCCACATAATCACATGGTGGCTGATTTGGATTCCATGCAATTAGAAGTTGTAGAAACTCAAAGCTTCGTCAACGATGTAAACGAACCTCTGAAGAAGTTGCGGGAAAAGGATGTTCGGATTATCCTGGGCAATTTTAATGAACACTATGCCCGCAAAGTGTTTTGTGAAGCTTATAGGTAAAGAGCATGATTCAATAATGAAAGGTTTTGTAAGAAAAACTTTCTCTCGCACTATTTTTTTCAAATGACACCCGCACCCTACTCCTAAAAACAAAAACAGTGATATTTCCTTTNTTTTTTTCAATGACACCCGCACCCTACTCCTAAAAACAAAAACAGTGATATTTCCTTTTCAAATTTCTTTGCAAGTTTTAAGAACATTTTTAAATTTTTAGTAGTGAGATTTTTACTTTTTAAATTTTGAAGAAATGTTTGTTCTTCAATCGCTGGCGGCAACAAGACAAAATGAGTGGGAATCGTTGGACTACAGAAATTCAATGTAGGCTAAAGAGACGAAGTTCACTTAAAAGCCGAAATGTATTTGTCGATATTCGTGGAGACCTCTTGATTATATTAAGTCGCTGTAAAGTAAAGCGTGAAATGGTTCTGGTAAATGAGCTAGCGAAGGTATTTAGGTATGGGTGTCTCCGAATGAGATAAAATTGCCAAACCGCATCCATGGGCCCAATCGTCACACGACAGCTCGGTTTANAAGACGAAGTTCACTTAAAAGCCGAAATGTATTTGTCGATATTCGTGGAGACCTCTTGATTCTATTAAGTCGCTGTAAAGTAAAGCGTGAAATGGTTCTGGTAAATGAGCCAGCGAAGGTATTTAGGTATGGGTGTCTCCGAATGAGATAAAATTGCCAAACCGCATCCATGGGCCCAATCGTCACACGACAGCTCAGTTTAGTCAATGGCGCGATGTAATTGCACACTAACGGCACTTCTCATTTGACGACGTAGATCACGTTCGCTGTCTCAGTCGTTCAGTAGCTGCGTGTTCTTTTTATTCTTCCTGAGTTCGTCCGGTACGAATCGCCATTTGCGGCTGTTTAAGCCAATGTTGAATATTATCCCCAGAACATTAAAGCGACATCAAAGAATTCGAATTACCATATTCGAAGCAATCGAGCCATAATCGCGAACGAAACGTAAGCTCCAAATTTTTGTAATTGTCGTTTTTTTTTAATAAATATTGCATACTTTCCACAAACAAATAGCTTCTTCATATCCATCATCTGGTAAACAAATACAACAAAAAAAGCTCGAGTTATGCGCCATCTGACGTACGCATGTTTGGTATATACATAGAAATATTTATTTTTAATAACAATCGGGGGGGTTATATTCGGTGTAGATAAGCTTGTTTAATTTAAATAATTAAATCAAATTCGTCTTCTTTTTAAAATGCCACCATTTACTATTATCCACACCTTTTTATGGAATTTAGCTCCCATTTTNGTTATATTCGGTGTAGATAAGCTTGTTTAATTTGAATAATTAAATCAAATTCGTCTTCTTTTTAAAATACCACCATTTACTATTATCCACACCTTTTTATGGAATTTAGCTCCCATTTTGGGAAGTGTGATTGAATTCTTCCCCTTTTTCTCCTGCTTTCATAAACCATCCCTGTGGGTGGGAGTGTCAAATTTTAGAAAACCTTTAATAATTGAATCATGGGTAAAGAGTACAAAGAGCGTCATATGCTTACCATAAGCTTTATTTCGAAGTTTTTTTTTACCATTCGCTTCCTCTTCGTTTTTGATTCTTCTCCTTAGATTGGAAATGTATGGTCGTGCTTATCAGTGGCTTATAATGGCGACTTATTCAACAGAGTGGTGGAATGCTACACTTGACACTGAGTGCACTGTAGAAGAGATTTCAACTGCCCTAGAAGGCACTATTCTCGTTGACCTGCTCCCTTTGTCTACTAGTGGTGATATAACCATTGCTGGAATTGTAAGTCTGTCTTAATACTAAAGTGTTAGATGCCCGAACTAATCTAATTTTTTTCCGAAACATAGACTGCAGATGAGTATCTTTCGGAATATGATAGCTTGCGGGGCACAGAATATTCCCGCTTTCATGGTTACACCTACGATGGAATCTGGGCAGCTGCGCTAGCTATTCAATACGTCGCACAGAAGCGCGAAGATTTCCTAACACACTTCGATTACCGTGTGAAGGATTGGGAGCTTGTGTTTTTGGAAGCGCTGAGGAATACCTCGTTCGAAGGGGTCACGGTAAGGACAATAAAATGAATAGCCCGAATTTCCGTAGCAAGCTTGTAAATAAAGTAGAATTCTGCGCTAAGCATTTTTAGTACCTTTTCCCTTGCAAAAAATCTTATTGTATTTTTGTCCCTAGGGTCCTGTGCGATTTTATAACAATGAGCGGAAGGCAAATATTCTTATCACCCAATTCCAATTAGGCCAAGCAGAGAAAATCGGTGAATATCATTCGCAATTAAGCCATTTGGATTTGACTCTTGGAAAACCGGTCAGATGGGTAAGCTTGAAGTTAAATTTTTGTCATTACAAAGTCCCCATTTTACCCCACGCATAGTGGTGCGCGGGCGCGCGAATATCAAAAATTGTATTGTCCCAAATATACCAATTTATCCATTATCAAGTTCCCGAATTTTGTATAAAATGAATAATACACAGAAAAAAAAAACCCTTGAAGTTGACGTACTTTAAACGAAATATTTTAGTCACAGCCACATTAGTAGGCCCTAGTTTTTTATGCACTAAAAAATCTAAACTATNCCCTTGAAGTTGACGTACTTTAAACGAAATATTTTAGTCGGAGCCACATTAGTAGGCCCTAGTTTTTTATGCACTAAAAAATCTAAACTATGCGCATATAATTTGCACTAAAAACTTTAAATATGCTCTAAGAACAAACAAAATATTCAAAAAGACTTCTAGCATTTGTTTTGCTTTTATAATTTTTTACTTTTCATATTTTAATACAAGTTTATAATTAACATAAGGATATATTGTAATTTATAATTCATAATTTTTTACTTTTCATATTTTCGTATAAGTTTATAATTAACACAAGGATATATTGTAATTTTTAGTGCCACAAATAACTCAAAATTAATTTAATGTATATCAAAAATTCATTTACAATAAACTAAAAATACCTATTTATTGTCCAATTTTTTTTTTATTTGCTTTGTTCAAGGTTTATTGGCAAAGAAGATGAATATGTAGTTCTTTAAAATTTTCAAAGTTAAAGCTTCACCTATTTAGCCGCAAAAATGTTTTGCATAAGGAGAACGTTCTTTCTAAATACGTCAACACTGATGATTGGGGCGTACATGAAGCTAGCCACTTAACACACCAGATATTATTCCCTTAAGTGCAGCTAATGATTTTTTTCCTTTCAATTAAGTTATTATTTCCGACAAGAAGAAGTACTGTGCATTGATATAGGCTAAACCCGGATTCAATCGAATTTGAAGCTATTGCTTTTTTCTCCTTCAATATTGAAGAAGCGCCACTATCATTTAGATCTTTAAGAAAGGTTTGAAATTCCTTAAAATGTAGGCAATAATATCTTTCCGCCTCTAACCAAGTTCCCCATCTCGATAATATTGGCTGTGGCGGAAGAGCGATATTGGAATACATATTCTTAAAAGCTTCAACGTGCTCTAGCAGATTTTAAAAATATTTTTTCCCATTCTTTATTAAATCGTCAACATCACTGAAGCGAGCTCTTACATCATCGGCCACTCGGTCATCTCGTGCCAAACAGTAACTTTGGGAAAAATACCTTCAGCGCCTTTGCTGATTTTACCATATCGAGCCCTAACCGCCAAAAAAACGTAAACGACATATTTTTAAAAAACTTTTCTTCTGGTTCAGATGTGCCATTAGAGCATCTAGATGCAATTCTGCATGAAAAAGAAAATTTTGAAAAAAAGAAAAAATGTGGGTTACGTTTTGACATTACGTCAGTGACATATAAAATAATTTGGGACTTTTCGAAATCAGTACCCAATAGTTGGATGGAATCATCAAATGCTCTTGCAATTGTGGAATGATTCGTTCGTTCTTGACAAACGGCGTTTAATAAAAAACACAATTAAATATGCTTGTTTGACAAAATATGTATGCCTATATATGTATATTGGTCGAAGCAAAAAATATGTTAATATTAGGTTTGTATAGTAACCAATAGTCAGTACTAATTTGTACTGGAACCTGCAAATTTTTACTGGAAAAGCGTATGATAACCCAAAAAATTTGCAAGAGAGCACTGAATCGAGAGCGTAACAACACGGGAGAGCTGCAAATTCTTGCTAGTGAAATTTTTACTAGCAGAAATTAGCTAGCTGAAGAAGAAGAAGAATAAATGTCAAAAGCCGCCATTTGTTGAATTGGTTTAGCACAAACAAAAGTAAAAGGAGTTTAAATCAAAATATTGTGACTGTGTAAGTGCTTGTGTGTAAAGCAGAGTTTAAGACTGATTTATAAATAGTAAAATGTTTACAGCAGAATGTCAAAACAGTGCAACGACTGTCCACTTGCAAGTTTTTACTAGTTTTGTGTTCATTAACTTTTTCTGCTAGTTTTCTCTTCTTCTCAATTTTACGCTCTATTTTGCTTTTACGCTCTCGCTGCAATGTTTTACTGGAGAAGTTACTATACAAACCTATTGTCATAGGGTTTGAAGTTTCTTTGAATGAATGACCGTCCTAGTCACCAATTCCGAATCTATTAAACATCTGAGTATGAGGCCTTATGTTGGAAAGAAAAGGGGATATAAGGGACTCAAAATGGAGAAAATTAGCCTATGGTTAGAGAAGATATGGAATAAATTAACTGATGAAGACTTGCGTGTCAAATGATCTTTTCTCTCAAAGTTTACTCTGTTGGCAAATGTAAATAAGAGGACGCTTTAATTTCCCAAAAAAGCCTGTGTAACAGTTATATGTCGCCACGCCAATAAAAAAGGTACACAGCAACATATTGGGTCTGACGCTCACTTTATCAAGACAAAATAGAGCCTATTAATTTTTGATTGGAGTCAAAATAATTGAGTTGTACGTACATTTCTCAGGTTGGTAAAACTCCACCCAAGGACCGGACACTAATCTATATTGAGCACAGCCAGGTGAACATAACAATTTACATAGTTTCGGCCAGTGCATCTGTGATTGGAATCATTGTGGCGTGTGTTTTCTTGGCTTTTAATATAAAGTATCGAAATCAAAGGTGCGTATTTGAATGTTTAGACTAAGTTATTTTTTTAATGTTAACTACTATCGCCGCTGTTATCTAACGTTCCTTCTGCAGATACATAAAAATGTCAAGTCCACATCTAAACAATCTTATCATAATTGGCTGCATACTTACTTACATGAGCGTTATATTTTTGGGCTTGGACACAACCTTAAGTAGCGTGGCAGCGTTTCCCTATATATGCACAGCTCGAGCGTGGATACTGATGGCAGGCTTCAGTCTAGCATTTGGGGCGATGTTTTCTAAAACTTGGCGTGTACATTCTATTTTCACTGATCTGAAGCTGAATAAAAAAGTGATCAAGGACTATCAATTGTTTATGGTAGTGGGCATTTTATTATTTATTGATATTGCCATTATAACGACATGGCAAGTGGCCGATCCATTCTACCGTGACACAAAACAATTAGAGCCAAGGGTAAGAAACAATACCGAGCGTATTTGACCATAATTATAGTTTTAACTTCAAAATAGGGACGCAAACGTTTATGATCCTTTTATTGGAAGAATAACTTAAGTCTATCTTTCACGGACAAACATAATAGCTTATGTCGGCAAATATTTTTCTACTGTTATTAGTCCTCACAATTTTCATGATTTTTATTTTCTTCATCAAGAATAACTGTTATTTTTGGATTTTTGTTAACTTTGAATTTCGATGTGACTAAATATTTCTACATACTTACATTGTTGTTATTTTAATTTATCTTAATTTTCAAGCATCACGAGGCAATGGACGATGTACTGGTTATACCCGAAAACGAGTACTGCCAATCGCAGCATATGACAATATTTGTTATCATAATATATGCCTATAAGGGTTTGCTATTGGTAAGCGTTAGCCTGATGATATATGAAGTTTTGGAGTTCATTAGCCCTTATTATGGCAAACATCTTTTATTTTTATACTTTTAAGGTATTTGGCGCTTTTCTAGCTTGGGAGACACGTCACGTTTCAATTCCAGCTTTGAATGATTCGAAACACATTGGGTTTTCGGTTTATAACGTTTTCATCACATGTATTGCCGGCGCCGCCATTTCGTTGGTTCTCTCCGATCGCAAGGATTTAGTTTTTGTCTTACTCTCGTTTTTTATAATTTTTTGTACGACAGCAACTTTGTGTTTGGTGTTCGTACCGAAAGTAAGACTGGTAGTAAGGAAGTTTTGTAGTTTTTGTAGCTGTTTTTAAATTTAAAATTTCGTATATTTATGGGCATAAAATAATAATTTGGTTAAGAACCTATATATGGTATATGCTATACACATTTAAATTTATAAAATTTTTAGACATTTAATTATTCCTATATGTCGTATTTGAAATCTATGGCTGTATTTACACCGAGGCATACTGTGCCTAGTCTTTCTTGATAAAGCAATACTACAAAATATGTATCCTTATACACTGGCTTTCGTAGTAAGACATTCATATGTACAATGTACATACATATCTGTGGTCAAAAGCAATAGTAGCTTAATTATAATAATATACCTTCGAAAAAATTTCAATTTTATGTATGCACGTACACACGTACATGCATGCATACACATCGCTACCATAACTAACTAAAATTTTTCATTGCATAAAATGTGTGTGGACTTATCAATTGATGAACTTAATTAAAATCAATCAAAAGATGAATTTTGGATTTTTAGTTAGTTATCTACCGATTTTTGTTATTTTTTTGCGTTATAAGAACTTTAATTTCCTATAGAACCGATCATATAATTAACTTACCTACATACAAATGTACATATGTATGTATATGGTGCAGAAAAAGCTTTCCAAATACATAAATTATTTTCTGGAACTGTTCTACAAAATAAAATTGACATATTGTACATATTTAGAACATAAGAGTAGTCCACTTCCAAAGTGCGCTAAATATGTAAAATTTTTTTAGATTTCCAGTTTATGGTGGGTACCAGTACGTACCAGTATTTAAAGTAGTTTCATGTCCACTAACAACACAGTGCAAAATCTTTCTATATTCTGAAAAAATAGCATAAAATTTTAACTACGCTTGTAAAAGTCGCTAGCACACCTATTTACAAACTTTCAAAGTCTCCATCTTCTGATGAATTTAGAAATCTGCTTTAGGTCTTATGACTATTACGGTTATGTTATGTTATGTTATATCATATTATGTTATGATATTATTAGGCTCTTATTTATCAGAATTTTTAGGTAATACAAAAAAAAAAGATTAATTTAGATGTTACTTGTTGTCGTAGTAGTTTTTTTTAAATTATTGCTTACTAAGTACTATAAAATCATATAACGCTGTTTGCAAGTGGATTGCTCATATGTAGTTTACACCGTACAGAAAAAAAGTTCGCCGTACACCCCTGAGTCTAAAGTATTTTCGCTAGGCAAATTCGAAAGATTTTTTTTTTTTGCCGAACGTAGAGGTTGCCTTTTTACATTTTTCCTTATATGTACATTCATTCATATTTACAATCGGGACTTGAAGTGTGATATATCGCTGTTCTTGTCTTGTCCCAAGGAGACAATTTATTTCTTTGTTCAAGAGTTCATTAACTTTAAGAACCCCGTTCACGAACTTACCCACCAGATCTCACTTCTTATTACTCTATCGTACCACCCTAACGTAAGTAAATTAAGCTTCACCAAAAATCATTAATTATTTGCTAAAGATATAACACAGGATTTTAAGTGTATAGCATATATTTATACAAATACATATGTATGTATAAAAACATATCGTCGGTGATACTGCAAACGTTTATTATTACCTCTTGTGCTTAGACGATCTGCGAGCCTTATCTGAACATTTGTATTTATCGCTGAGCTTCATTGGGCCGAGGTGGAAAGTTTTGTCTTAGCTTTGCGATTGTAGAGAGATTCACAGATGCGTCCAGATACAGATAACATTGTCCGACAAAGTTAAACTTTTTTGCACCCATGAAAAAATTGAGCATTTTGGAAAGTAGTGACCAAATAACTACCCTATTTTGCAGTTACTGTCTCCATGTTGCAAAACAACCCTTGTGATTTTTTAGACTTCATATCCAAGGGTTTTTGCGATTACTGATTATGAATCTGAAGGCAGTTTTTAAAAATTCAAAATGGCAGATCCGAAATGGCGGAAAGCGTAAAAGGTTTGATCTAGAAAAACTGCAAAATAAGGGAACCTTTTTGTCACTACTTTCTGGAAATGCTTGTTTTTATTTTTTTTTTTTTATAATTTAAGCACAAGAACTAATAATGTACCACAAACGTTTTACAGTATCACGATATGTACATACGTATATATGTATGGATGTATGTGGGCCCAATAATTTGTATGTGTATATGTTGTTTCAAAATCGTTTCGCTGATTAATTACTCTTAATTCTTGCTTAACATTAACTCTATCGCTTTTAGTTAGTTTGTGTTTGGCACTATTATTTGCATAGTTACAACAATTTCAAAACTTTCAATTTTGATGGCAATTCACTCCTTGTATTTTATTCCAATTAATCTGATTACTTTTTCTTTTTTCGTCTGACGTACACAAGTTGGTCGAACTGAAGCGCAATCCACAAGGTGTCGTAGATAAACGCGTACGCGCCACTTTGCGTCCAATGTCGAAGAATCGACGAGATTCTTCCGTTTGTGAATTGGAACAACGTTTGCGTGACGTGAAAAATACGAATTGTCGTTTCCGAAAAATTCTCATGGAGAAAGAAAATGAGCTGCAAGCTCTTATACGCAAGATCGGCCCAGAGGCGCGCAAGTGGATTGATGGCGTCACATGTACGGGTAGTATCGGCGGTGACACTGAACCCATTCTTAACGATACAGCTAGATTGTCGGCACCACCGGTGCGTCGGGAAATGCCCAGCACAACAGGTAATTTTTTTTTTTCTTTTTTTACGGAAAACTTGCACGGGAACGGGTGCGCTTCGATGAGGTTTAATCTAAAAGTTTTTCCCATTCAACTTCTCTAGGCGTTTCTATGCTTTTATTATGATAAACAGGTCTTTGACAAATAACATTCGATCATTTATGCATTATTAAAGATCCGATTTACGGCGTTATAAACCCCTCTTAAAACATATTAAATTAAGATTTTAAATAGTGGTAACAGAAGTGTATGAAATTTCCGCGTGTAAAGTTAAGTGTAATTTATTTCAATAAAACTCAACATATTCAAACTTTGCCAAAAACATTGGAGAGCCTCACATTTTTACAAAGTTTTATTTTTTTTTCATTAATCCATTCTTTCCAAGTGTTAAAACTTTGAGTGATCTGGTTTTCGGTATAGTATAAACTATATATATTTTTTTAAATATATTACAAATAAATAAAGAAAAAAATGGGTCAAAACTTATAAGAAGCCTAAGTACATTGTGCAACAAAAAACATCGTCCCAAAGGCGTTTTTCTAGGTTAGTTCGAATAAGCGATATAAGTATTTGCAAATTATTCCTTTTTATTAATAAAAAGCTTTATTCCCAATTTGAAAATTTAAAATAAAAATTTAATTGATTTGTACATATCGCACACCGTCTTCAAAAGAGTCACAACTCAAAATAATACGTTCAACAGGAAATGCGATAAACTATTTCGTAGGCAAGGTTTTTCAAGAAGCTATAACAAAAATTTGATCCAGCTTTTGCTGAAAGGTAAATAAAAGCTCTGTGTACATTTTTAGCGTATCTTTTTAAAAATGCCAAATTATGAGTTGTGACTCTTTTGAAGACGGTCAGGTAGTATCATTAGATCGGCTGATTTGATTTTTTTTTTTCAATTATGTATTCGGTCTCGAAAATGTCAAATGTTTCAAAATTTTTCTTACAAAAATTCTAAGTTCTTAAAATCTATTTGCATGTGAAATCTCTTTCCATATAAACCAAGTGATTGAATAGCAGCTTTTGGAACGTTGCCCAACTCGATAGCACAACCGCTGATTACTGGGCCTTGCAAAGGATGTATAGAGAAGCAAACAAATTTTTTGTATTTCACATGGCCCGCTTTGATTTAGAAGAAAAAAATCAGAACAGTTTTTGACACTTTCGATACCAGANCGCCCAACTCAATGGCACAACCGCTGATTACTGGGCCTTGCAAAGGATGTATAGAGAAGCAAACAAATTTTTTGTATTTCACATGGCCCGCTTTGATTTAGAAGAAAAAAATCAGAACAGTTTTTGACACTTTCGATACCAGAAGCAACAATAAAATACACGCAAATGTTGTTTTTGCTCGAATGGTACTACCTGTTTGATATGCCTTGATACAAACATACATATGCACACAACAATTAATTCCATATGCATTTAAAATAACTAAATCCAAAAAATTAATACAGAAGTAACCGAGCTGACATCGGTGGACAGCGTAACTTCTACCCATGTNGCCCAACTCGATAGCACAACCGCTGATTACTGGGCCTTGCAAAGGATGTATAGAGAAGCAAACAAATTTTTTGTATTTCACATGGGCCGCTTTGATTTAGAAGAAAAAAATCAGAACAGTTTTTGACACTTTCGATACCAGAAGCAACAATAAAATACACGCAAATGTTGTTTTTGCTCGAATGGTACTACCTGTTTGATATGCCTTGATACAAACATACATATGCACACAACAATTAATTCCATATGCATTTAAAATAACTAAATCCAAAAAATTAATACAGAAGTAACCGAGCTGACATCGGTGGACAGCGTAACTTCTACCCATGTAGAGATGGATAGTTCAATGGTATCCGTACAATCCACCACAATTGCACCATCATTACCACCGTAAGCTTCTGTTAAATACATATACATATGTATATGTACCTATATACATATGTCGATCTCTTTCTGAATGATTTCTAATATGCTTAGCAAAAAGAAANGACATATATGTATATGTACCTATATATGTCGATCTCTTTCTGAATGATTTCTAATATGCTTAGCAAAAAGAAATCTTTAAAACCGCTAACACAAATCCAAGACGGTGGCATGCAACCCACCGGACTAGTATCTGGATCGCTAAAACATCAGAAGCCGTCGCACATCCAGTCAATGCAACCGATTCAGCAGCAATTACAGCAACAATTACAACAACAACAGCCACCCTTACAATCTGTAAAGCACGACGATTTATCTTACCGCCGACCAGCTGAGAAACGAAACTCCGTTTCGGCACAGACCGATCCCATTCCTGGGATGAAAAAACAAGAGTGCAATAATATAAAACGAAGTGAAGAGTCACAACTTCGAGAGCGTCGACAATCAGTGGCATCTAGGGTAGGCTATATATACATGCATGCATACATACATATATGTATGTATTAGGAGTTCACTGCAGGGAAAATCTTTTGTTTTGAAATTACCCAAAAAACGCTGAAACTCGTAAACTTAATATTGGGTCGTAGATTATGGATCTGTATTAGGAATGTTAGTCTCGGGATCCCGGCCTTTTTTAGGTCCCAAAAATCACGGCATATTTGACAAATAATCCCGGGATTTTCGGGATTTGTAATTTGCATTGATGGCAATAATAAAAACTACATTTTCTTGACCAGTATTGGCTATATTTCTTTTTTTATTTAATAGTTAACACCGTGCAATAGTAAATTTTACACACAAAAATAATATATTCGCGAAACCATGGGCCAAATATAGTAAAATTGCGTTTTTAGTTTTTCACTCTGACGCAGTAATAGAAAAATAGGAAAATCTGTAGAATCTAATCAGATTCAATTTATTGGTACATAAGGACCAGTAAGTATTAAAATTTTATCCTTGAAATTTCGCAATATTTGCTTTTGATTATATGTTAAGGACTTGTATAAACTCGATAACATCCTCGAATTTCGTCCTTCTAACTTTATCAGCTTAAAAAATTGCCTACTCGTCCTTGTGCATCCAAAAAATTTTAATTTTTTTAAGTTCTAAAGGAATTTCGTCTTTCATTTGCTACCCATATTTTTATTCTACATTGCATTGAATTTTTGAAATAATTTTTGGAATTAATCATATCTATGAAATTACAAAGTCCTTTACAATAAATCATGACGTCAGAGAGAAAATATAGGCTGCGTTTCTTTATACAATCCGAAATAATCCCATTTCACAGCCGGAATAAACAGAATGCTTTTGAGATATACGTCAACATATCATCAGGAACGTTCTTAAGAATAAATAATCAAAAAAGTCTATTCCAAACGTTCAGAATGCATAAAGAAATTCAGCCATAAAATCGCTTCTTCTTCTTCTTTTTTGGCGCTGTAACCGCCTAAGCAATTTTGGCCGAGTTCAGCAAAGCATGCCAGTCGTTTCTCCTCTGTGCCACCTGACGCCAATTGGAAACGCCAAGTGAAGCCAAGTCCTTCTCCACCTGATCTATCCATCGCAGTGGGGGNCGCCATACACCAGCACAGGCATGATGAGTGACTTATAGAGTGTGATCTTTGTACGACGTGAGAGGACTTTGCTCCTGAATTTCCCACTCAGCCCAAAGTAGCACTTGTTGGCAAGAGTGATTCTCCGTTGGATTTAAATGCTGACATTATTATCGGTATTAATGCTGGTTCCCGAGTAAACGAAATTCTCTACTTTCTCGAAATTGTAACTGTCAACAGTGACGTGGGTGCCAAGGCGCGAATGTGCTGACTGTTTGTTTGATGACAGGAGATACTTCGTCTTGTCCTCGTTTACCACCAGACCCATGCGCTTTGCTTCCCTATCCAACTTGGAAAAGGCAGAACAGACTTCGCGGTTTTTGTTACGATTGTGATAACCACATCTCGGGATCGTATACCGTTTTTCCAGATCAGGTAATTTCCCCAAGGTATTTTATGAAAAAAATTCAAACTTTAACAAGGAAAAAAATAAAATAAAACAATAAATATCCTTTGTAATTGTTTTTCATTTGTATTAAAGCCTGTTCTTTTGCAAAAAAAAAAAAATCAAGCTACCTACAATTAAAATCGATGGATAAATAAACAAGTGGTGAATGGTCAACTGAAAATGTGCAATATTTTTTTATAAAATAGTAGGAAATAATGTTACTCATACGCCATATCGTACATGGCCGTACTTGTCATACTCGTGCATAGCGTATGAGTAATATGTTCCATGTCAAAGTTAAAATTTGTTATTCATTCAAACTTAAAATTACACTGTCTTGATGACAATTAATTGATCTAGAAAAGCGGTATACATATCCGTAATCTACGACCCATAATTAAGTTTACGAGGCCCGGCGTTTTGTTGTGTAATTTAGTGTTATTTATATTATGTTTTTGACAAAATTTTCATTAAATTTGCACTTTTCTCAAAAATTTCACTCTTCAAAAAACAGCACTACGACAGCGGAAGTCAGACTCCAACCGCCAATCCAAAGTATTCCCACAATCATAGGAATTCAGCAACAAATATTTCAAATTCAAACACAGACTTAAATGGCACTTGTCCACACGGTCCGCATTCGAAGAGTAATAACGTCATTAAAAGTAAGTACCTGTATCGGTATTTTACAAAATTCATAATGTCTCGAAATCATTCGTGTTCGTTTGCAGCACCAACGGCATTAGAAAACCGTCGCGGTACCAATGCGCTGAAATCCAACTTTGTAGTCTCTCAAAGCGACTTATGGGATACACATACTTTATCGCATGCCAAGCAGCATTCCCGCCAGTCACCACGCAACTATGCCAGTCCACAGCGTTGTTCGGAGCATAGCCATATCATTCCCTATGACCAGACCACATCCCCCATACAGCGTTCGGTTTCGGAAAAGAATCGCAATAAACATCGTCATAAGCCACAAAAGGGCACCGTATGCCAAAGTGAGACAGACAGTGAGCGGGAACGAGAACCAACGCCGCCAACAACGCAGTGCATCCAACAGCGTAAACTCAACAAGACAAACATACAGCACGCTGCGCATCATCACTCCTCCCCGAATGTGGCGCCCGAAAAGCAACGCAAGCATCGAAATAAGCCCGAGTCGTCAATTTATGGTGCCAGTTCCGAGACGGAATTGTTAGATGGAGAAACGGCAATATTGCCCATATTCCGAAAGCTACTCACCGAAAAAAGTCCCAACTATCGGGGTCGCAGTGTTGTAGGTCAGAGCTGTCCGAACATTTCCATTAAATGCGATATTGTAGAATACCTTTAAAGCAGCATAGAGAAATAATGGCACTGAATTATCAATAAATGTACATACAGGCATATTTGTGATCTGTGCAAGTTGGCTTAAATATAATTTGACTCGACTTAAACCAGAGCAAAAAATGCTTGACTAAAATGTAGCAAAGTAGAAATTTTTGAAAACAACCTACTTAATTTAACTCACGTATGCAATATTACTAAATAATAAAACAATATATTCATTGAATTGCATTTAAGATTATTCTTTTGTATCTTGCAAATTTTGAAACTGATTTCTTTATTTGAGACTTCCGCGGATCATATATAGATTAATCACGGTCGTCAAAAACGATTTGATCTATGAACCAAATTTGTCTACATGATTTAAGAAAACTTATGAGTTATAAGTTATGACCCACTTTTAATCAAAATCAGAGTACCACAACCCCGCCAGATATTGCTTAAAAACTACGAATCGTTATTTTATGGAATATAGAGTTAAAATAGCTTTGTTTACTATTGCTGGCAGAAATGTTCCAGTGTGAAACCGTCCTATGGGATTGATTTCATAATCTCCATACCAAGTTGCAGGACTCTACCACAAAAACTTCCAGAGATATGCGGTATCAAAAATTCGATTTATATGGGAGATGCCACGCTCCCTTGATATATCGAAATTATTATCAGCCTATAACAAAAAAGTGTTCAAAATTTCAAAAAGATCGGTGAAGCCGTTTGCCAGACCACGTTTTATAAAAATATGGGACTTTTCTTTACGCATATGCATATTTTTGCATATTTACATATGTTTTGCATATTTGCATATTTTTTGCGTATCTGCATATTTCCATATTTTTCGTAAGTATATTTTTAATATTGTTTTGAATATATTTTGCATATATGTATGCTTCTGTTTATTTATGTAGTTACATTGTACATACATATATGTGCTTTTTAATCGGTTTTATTTAGCTTGTACTGTTAGTTTTTGGGTAAAATCTAGTAATTGGGATTTCATCCCTTTCCTTTTGACCTATTAATCTCAAATTTGGTAAACCCCTTTAGTTCTGATGACAATACAATCACGTAAATATATTCAGCATCATTGAAAATCCTAGATGGCCGCCGCCACAAAATGGCCACGAAATGAGCGATAACATATTTTTTCACAACCCTCTCAATATGGGCATCCAATGAAGAGAATGCAGTACGTCATGAAAAAGTTCCAAATCCAAGATGGCCGCCACCATAAAATGGCGAAAGATTTTGATAAGTGGAACACAGGGCATTTAGAAAAAAATAACCTCATCCAAAATGGCGCCACAGACAAAATGTAGGATCATAAATTTTAAACAGTCAAATTAAAAATAATTTATTTCAATAAAAATAAACCAACAGATCCTCATTTTCGTTGTTGGTGTTTCCGACAAGGCAGGAGTATGGCATTATACAAAAAGAAGGTAGTTCCATTTAATGACATTCGTTGTGGCGGTCGAAAATGGGGTTGATGACTAGGTTTCAGAACGCATGAAGAAAGTCATCAAAATTATACTTACATATCGTCGTTTAAAGTACAAAACCGCGTATCGTCATTCAGCAAAACCGCGTAACGGACATTTGCTGCCAAAAACTGAATTTGCTCACACAAGCTCTTGGCTCAGTTCTTATCCATTCGTCCTGAAATATACTAGCAAGAAATGCGTTTGCTTTATAAAAAAAAATTATAGTTTAAAAAACTAAAACCTCCCTATTATAATTGCCATTCGTACTGTCATCAGGTATGTAACTTGAGAATAGAAATCGCTGCATCTTTTAGGCGCATCAATATTACATATTTACATCCCGAGCTAATAAAAGGAAGATAATAATA
>NW_016161739.1:0-660 GCF_001687245.7 Rhagoletis zephyria | reverse complement strand
ATAACCATTTTGTAATATGAGTGTTTTTACTCTCCAGAAAGAAATTTATGCAACCTAACATACGCGGTTTTGCATTATCTTGATACGCGGTTTTGCATTTTGTTGATACGCGGTTTTGTGCTTTAAACGACGATATGTACATTAGACTGCAGCACTCCACATACAAAAAAAAAAAATCGGTACTGTTTTTCCACTGGCATTATAAAATCTATTATATTTTAAGACGCCCACCAAAATATTTCGGAAAATTATTAAGATTTAAGCGAGCTAGACCGATTTGAAAATACCTCCAAAAATGGAGTGTTTTATGAATAAAAATAGTTTCTTAAAGATGTTTTTTGAAAAAATCCCCTCAAATGAGAAAACGGTTTGAGCTAAAACAGCTTTCTCGCTTTCTTTGGCCCAATTCAGCGTCGTTCATGAGTTGGACCTCGTTGAAAGAAAGAATCGCCTGAGAAAGTAAACAGTATAAAGGATTTACATTACTTTTAAATTTTTTTTCAACATTATTAAGCTGGAAAATACGACAAAAAAATCTTGTAAGTGAACTATTATTGTCTATTAACATATCGAGCCCTAGCCGCCAAAATAACGTAAGCGACATATTTTTAAAAATTTTCTTTTTGATGCAGAAATACATCTAGATGCTCTAGGAATATT
>NW_016161738.1:23659-48930 GCF_001687245.7 Rhagoletis zephyria | reverse complement strand
ATAACTTTTTGGTGTCCAACAGTGATGCCAACCGGATCTCGGAGGAATCGGGGCATGACGTTAAATTTTAGGGATATTGAACATATAAAACAATTTTATTAGAACACTCCTATTGAGACTAAAATTGAAACTTGCAATAACAATCTCTCGTGTAACTGTGTGAATATTAAAGAAATTGCAACCGTGCATAGCGACTCTTTTCACTTGACGTTCATATTTGACACTATCATTTCTGAGCAAGGAATTTCACGTAAAGGAATTTTTAATAAAATATTAAGTTACAATATATTTAATTTGCTTAATATAGCAGGAAAAGTGATCACGTTGGCACAGAGAAGAAACTTAAGTTTTTCTTGAGTTGTGAGAATAACAAGCACAACAAATTTGATGGCTAATGAGATCTGTCTGTGTAAATGGGGTGATTAACAAAATAGCTATGAATATGTAAACGAACTTTTAGTTTAAAATAGTCAAACCATAATAATATTTTGCCGCTTATGTTTTTTCTAAGTGTTTGGCCGAGCTTCTCCAATTTGAAGTGTGAATCTTGTTGTTGACAGGCACACAAATGAAGGAACCTACGATTTAACGTTGCCTCCGAGTAGCAAATGATTTTTATGAGACCTTTTTTTTTATCACAGAAATACGCTCAGAGGGAAAATTCGTGTGCTATTCTCACTGCTCATTCTAATTTTACCGGGATATTCAAAATTATTAGAAAATAGAGTGAAGGAAAAAAAGCCGTTACAAGGCCCAGTTTTAGCTAATCATATTATATACTAAAAATTATTATGGCATTTTTAAGATTTCTTTTGTATGGGAGGGTGGTGTTTACATGCGCCGACCATGCCCATTTATAATATTTTTCTTAATTGACACCCAAAAGGGTTATGTACAAAAAATTTAAAACGTAGGAAAATATATGGAGTTGTACCACTGTATGTCGGTAGAGTCAAGCTAAGTTGAGGCAAATTTTGTTTTTCACTTGCAGGCGGGTGTCAAAGGCTGAATGGGCTCGGGGTTTCTACGCCAGCGATACGTCAATTTACTAAGCTCCTCTTTTGCTGCATACATATGTACATTAGGGTGGTTCAAAATAGTAAAGTCGGAATTGGAATGCTCTCACGCCCTTAGGATTGCTCTATATCGAACAAAGTATACCCCTATTTTTTTATTTTAAAATTTTTGAAAGTTTTCCATGTAATGTAGAAATGGTATAGGATTATTGAAAATCAATATTTTTCGATCGGAAAACTGTGGTTCTTTTCAGGAGACTTTCACCAATAATACCCAACTATTTATTTAACCATTTTTAATACTAACGATTTTTGATTGGTTTTCGTGGGTATTTTGGGGACCTATAAATTATAGTTGCGTTGAAAAAATGGTTAAATAAACAATTGGTTATTATTATTACTGGAAATCTTCTGCAGATAAACAGAGTTTTCCTATTTCTACGAAAAGTGGTTTTTCCCTAATATAAAATACATGGAAAATTTTGGGCGCTTTGAGCGTCCTCTAAATATTTTTTGATTTCAAAATAAAAAAGTATAGAGCAATCTTAGGGGCTGAGAGCATAAAAATTCCGCCTTTACTTTTTCACATGGATTTTTAGACTACCCTAATATATATACATATGTATGTATGCAGATATCGATGCAGGCACTAGCGGAATGGTCTGTACGGAAACGCGTGTTGGTAGATGACTTTCTTGCGAGTATGAGTGTGTGTGTATATGTAAATACCCTCTAGGATATCGGGTTAGACAAAGGGCCGTTTTCTCAAGTAGCTTTTAATATTTATATGGCATTTACATACATATATATGTACATATTTTGATAATATAATTTGTGTTATTTTAAAAGCTAGTTGAGAAAACGGCGCTAAAAGTATTTAATAAACTAGACCTAAATTCTTGTAACCGGTTACTTATTTGGAAGAAAACCCGTCTGTTTACATTTAACATTTCGTGTCCTAGGCTGTGACCTTCGGCATATCATTCAAACGAGAAACAGGTTAAATTGACCCTTTTACATTACAAAAACAAAAACCAAGAACTGATACATTGTGCATTACACTCGATGCTCTTAAAAGGCAATTGCCATACCAAAGACTTGTACAATTTTTATTACAAATCACTTTCTTAGCATTACAATACTTTCAGTTTTAAGACTATTTTTGGTATAGTTGCAACATATTTATTTCCTCATATTTCCTGTAGGGTATACTCTATCTATACTGTGGACATGAGCATGGCCGCCACACTACTACAGATGCAATCAATTAAGCTTCGTTAAGATCAATTTAAAAAGTCCCGCATACATTTTTTCAAATCGTATCTTTGTTGTTGGTTTTTACTTTGTTATTGCATTTTTATTTTCCTACGCTTAAAATACTTACATACCAAATTACATTTGTTATGCATAAATAGTTGTGTCTTTACCACCGTACCGGGTAGCTTACTTACATACTTACACATCGCTATCGCTTTTAGGACAATAGGCATCTAAAAAAAGTTGAATGCAAGAAAATGCTATGCTCGATTTCCGATCGATCGAAAGTTTACCAGCTGAGCTCCATTGTAATGCAATGAATGAATGCAATGAATGCCGTATGATTTGAGGTCTACGGAGTTGATTCATTTACTACATCAAAGAAGGTTTTAAAACCATAGAACAAGCAGGTGCTTCAAGAATTATCTCCTAAAGCTTTAAGTCAGGTGAAGAATGGTCGGCTTATTCCTAAAACAGATTCTTCAATACTTTGTCGGCAATATCCTCCACTGAAAATAAGAACTACAGCTAAGGAAAATCAATCACGATCTACAGAATGCTGGATAGTGACACAAAATGTATTGACATGAACAGCTGATACAATTTTTGTTTACATACAAAAGCATGAAAACATGAAAAGAATACATACTTACATATGTATATATTACAACTTCAACATTATAAACTTCAAAAATCTTCAAAATAATTTTCATTATTGCAATAAATTCCAACAAGCTGTTTTTGATCAGCTGCTTTTCTTACTGGAGAATTGCTGCTGGCAAAAATTTTTTCAGCAGAACCTAGAAACTTCCCCTCAAAATAAAATGTCACTTTGCTCTCCAATTTCCTATGCTTTGCAAGTTGTTTGCGTACGCGCAACTCCTAATAATTATCAGATACGCGAATGCAACTACAGTCTTTCCGCGTGAGATGGTCTTCCGTAAATATCCCGACAACTAGTCTACAATCTACCCTAGCAAGTATTGGTACATAATTGGTAAGACATGTTTATGGGGTTCACTTTAAGTTTCAATACTGTAGATGAGACATTCTTTTTCATAACGGACACCAAATTTGGTGTCACATTTTCGATTGGCTTCACAGTTTTTTTTATGGGTTCTATACATGAATTAAGCTAACACGTGTTCGGGGAATTTCCCAGGATTTTCGGGATTTTTAATTTGCACTGATGGCAATAATATAAATTCCATTTCTTAACCAGTATTAGCTATACTTATTTCTTTCTTTATTTAATAATAAATATTTTTTTTTTTTTGGAAATGTCTAGCCCATTATACATATAAGACGGTGCGATAGTAAACCATGTGCCAAATATATTAAAATTGCATTTTTAATTTTTCTCTCTGACGTCAGTAATTCAGTGAAATGTCCTTAGAGGAAAAGTATGGGTTCCAGATTAAAGAGGAAATTTTGTAGAATCTAAGCGGATTCAATTGTTTGGTGCACAAGGACTGGTAAGTAAATGTCCTTTCAAAATGGGATCACTCAAATTTCGCAATTTTTGTTTTTGAAAAAATTATATGTTAAGAACTAATATAAAGTCGATAACGTTCTCGAATTTGGTCGTTCTAACTTTGTCTGTTTAAAAAATTACCTATTCGTCCTTGTGAATCCAAAATTTTTTTTTTTTTAAATTCTAAAGAAATTTCCTTTTTCATTTCATATGTTTGAAATTAAAAAGTCCTTTAAAATAAATCCTGATGTCAGAGAGAGAAAATAAAAATGCCACTTGAAATAATAAAGTAGGTTTCAAACCCATTTATTTATTATTTATTTTATGGGGGAGAGCTTCTCAAACAATATAGAAGCAATTTTTTCGATGTAAGTTGTTGAAAAAACACATACAGTGGTCAACAAATTATAGCCAACCACTCTTTGCCAAGCTTTAACGTATTATTTTTCCTGTTATTTAATTTTGGTAATTTTTATTTTATAAAAATATAGTTCATTCTTTAACAAACCCCGTGCAAATCCAAGTTTCCAACTTTGTGGAATACCTATTAAACAAAATCAACAAACTTTCGTACAAAATTTCGAGCTTTTTCACATTTTAAAAAATCAACCGTAATTTTTAGCCATTTGATACTTGTACTTTTTTTTACTAGAATGGGATATAAAACTGCATACTCAGAATTTAATTAAAAACTTGAAATTTTTACGAAGATTTGTATTTTTTTAAATTTCATAAATTTTTAAGGCGGTGTGACTCGATTGGTACATTTATACAGATTTATGCATTTTTATATTAGGCTATTGGTACAATGCAGCAATCTTCTATAGAAAAATTTCAACAAATTATTTTTCGTGATTAGGATGAAGAAAATTATTCACACAATTGGGATACGATTTGCACCGAGTTTCGGCAAATACCCAATCGTGTGAAACTGCCTTTAAACTTATATTTATACGGATGTTGCTAATTATTGAATTATAAAAAACTAACAAAAATTAAATTACAATAAAAATAATATTTTAAAACTTGTCAAAATTTGGTGCGGCTATAACTTTCGACTGCTGTACATAAGTTGACTATGATTACTCGGCCGTGCAATCATAGTAGCACAATGCCACTAATATTTGACTTACAAACAAAATACGGGCAGGAGTTTCAAAATTTCAAGCCTGTTTGTGTGAAATATTTTATTTTTAACAGTATTTTTTTTTTTTAATCAATCTATGTTAAAATAAAAGTTAAAATAAAGAAATATTTTGCCGGAAGAAGTACATGATTAGTCGGAATCATGAAAAAAATTCAAACTTTGACAGATCATATCTCCAAAGAAAAACAAAGAAGAAAAAAAATCCTCAAACGAGTGTTAGCTTATTTCATGTATAGAACCTACAAAAAAAAAAAATTGAAACGAATCGGAGACATGAAGAATGTCATGACATTTTGAAGAATGTCTCAGATTTGCTTTCAGATAATTTAAACAGTTATACACACATACATAAATATGGAGTATTCGAAAATGTGTTATATGCAAGTGTTGTGTTGTTGTATGTCCCCAGCAAGAACTCTTTCGGTTAATTTACATGTAATTTAATCGAGTGTCCTACCATAGATTGCAGTGAAAGTTTCTATGAGTTGCTTAAGGTCGAGTGTGATCTTCTATCCCTGTCTTCTTGGCCAATTATAGATATATTTTTTTAAGAATTTAAAAGATTTTCGATCCAGTGGTGTGTGCAGGATGGACAATAACGGAGTTCAGAGTTAGTAAAATTATTACTTTATATTTCTCTGATAAGTACATACATATGTATGTATATAATTGGTGTACGAATTTTTGGTTCAGATTTTTTTTGCGAAGCATTGATTAACATACGTACACATGTAAGTAAGTAAAAATTCCATTTTTGTTGTCGTCGATCGTTTTCCCACTCGCTATGGTTTGTTTTTGTTTGTTTGTTGCAATAAGCGGCTTGTATTTATTGAATGATATCATACAGTAGAATGCCCACTCATACATATACATATGTACATACATACATACATACAATACAATAGCACAACTACCAAAAACAGTAAGTACAAGTACGACAATAACAACTAGAAACAACTCCAAACGCAACAAAAGAAACGATCACAACAAAATTTCGAAATAGTGTCGCTCACCCTTGTCGTGGTCAGCGTTCCAAATACCATAACAATACAGTAGCAACNTTTCTCTGATAAGTACATACATATGTATGTATATAATTGGTGTACGAATTTTTGGTCCAGATTTTTTTTGCGAAGCATTGATTAACATACATACGTACACATGTAAGTAAGTAAAAATTCCATTTTTGTTGTCGTCGATCGTTTTCCCACTCGCTATGGTTTGTTTTTGTTTGTTTATTGCAATAAGCGGCTTGTATTTATTGAATGATATCATACAGTAGAATGCCCACTCATACATACATATATGTACATACATACATACATACAATACAATAGCACAACTACCAAAAACAGTAAGTACAAGTACGACAATAACAACAAGAAACAACTCCAAACGCAACAAAAGAAACGATCACAACAAAATTTCGAAATAGTGTCGCTCACCCTTGTCGTGGTCAGCGTTCCAAATACCATAACAATACAGTAGCAACAATACAATTATGAGTTTCAGATATGTAGGGATGAGTACATACATACATATGCATGAATATACAGTAATCTCCGGATAGAAACAAAAACACAGGCAAAAATGTAGGCAAAAATATGTTTAGGGAATTCACAAGCAGCACGAAAAAGAGTTGTCTCTATGCCGCGATATCTGAATTTGTTATACCCGAGATACTAATACGGTTGTGTAAGATGACGTAGAGCAACACCACCAGCTCCGTCAGAATTGATTTCTTTAATCTGATGTTGGAGAAGATAACAAGATACGCAGAAACTGAGCGTAACAGCTCATTAACTGTTGCGATTGCACCTTCTGAACGCGTTGTTTTGTACTTCTGATCAACTGAACAGTTGCGTGTTAGATGATCGTAATATGTATTTTTCTGATCATTCGAGACAACNTATGTAGGGATGAGTACATACATACATATGCATGAATATACAGTAATCTCCGGATAGAAATAAACACAGGCAAAAATGTACGCAAAAATCGCGTATAAGCTTATATATACATACATATATGTTTAGAGAATTCACAAGCAACACGAAAAAGAGTTGTCTCTATGCCGCGATATCTGAATTTGTTATACCCGAGATACTAATACGGTTGTGTAAGATGACGTAGAGGCAACACCACCAGCTCCGTCATAATTGATTTCTTTAATCTGATGTTGGAGAAGATAATCCGCAGATCCGCAGAAACTGAGCGTAACAGCTCATTAACTGTTGCGATTGCACCTTCTGAACGCGTTGTTTTGTACTTCTGATCAACTGAACAGTTGCGTGTTAGATGATCGTAATATGTATTTTTCTGATCATTCGAGACAACATGTTGTGTGTTGTTGAATTTGACAGCTAATGTATCAAGCCGTTCAGAAGACGCATTACGATCACTATTTATTTTTTTTAGCGCTCAACTGCTGCGCCTTCTGAACCTACCCGTTAACACCAGTAATTGTGGCTTTGTTTCTTTTCTTTTCTAGCAGATAATTATCAGGACAAAGAAGAACAGAAAAAGTGAGAGAATTACGCTCACAGAGAGCGAAATAAAGAAATAGTAAAGAAACGCAAAACTAGCAGAAACTAGCAAGTAAACAGCTGATCGATGTAATTGACTATTGAAAATATTTGGCGCGAATTTTTGTTTATCCATTTTGACAGCTGCTAGTAAAAATTTTACTAGCAGAAATTAGCAGGAGAACCAAAAAATAAGAGCGTAAAAACGTGAGAGAGCTGCTGGTTTCTGTTAGCTTATTCTGTTAAGAAACGAAGCTACATTCTGTACGTCATTCATCATGCCCGTGCTGGTGTATGCTAGAGGTGGAAAAATATCGACGATACTATCGATGGTTTGTGTTTTCAAAAAATACTATCGATGTTTTAAAACTATCGATACTATCGGCTGTATTGTAAGAGCAATTGTAATGTGACCGACGATTTGGTAGCTCTTATTTCGCCAAAAAAGCGAGAAATGAAAAACTAATGTCTGTATTTAAGCGCATTTTCCACGCAAAAAAATCCTAAATTTTCTGATAAGTAAATCTAAAACAATTTGTTTTTTTTTTCTAAAAATATTATGGTCCTGTGTTAAAAATATATCTCGTATACAATTGCATAATTTTTAGTTATGTTTGAGTGGAATAAAATAATATTAAAATGTTCTTTTACAATTTCTTTTAAAATACGTGCGTTTTACGTGTAGCATTTTCTCAGTGTACATACACATCCGACAATGAAAGTCGAAGTAGAAAGAAATAGGTCAAAAAGTTTCTTCAAAGTTAATCAAGGATCTTCAACCATTCATTAAACCGAATGATGGAGCTTTTATTAATTTACTTATCCCCAGTCCCACTAATAATGACGAATTTTCCGAATAAAATTATGTCATTTTAAATTTTAGCAGGCTGATAAATTTAAAATTGGTTGGTCCAACCGGGCATTCATGTAACGGATCCTCAATATCTCTGCCATCAAAAAACAAAGCTTTATATTCCTTTATAATATAAATACCTTTGCATTCCAATATCGTTTGTGGAGCCAGAGAGAGTTTCAAGTTCGACGGGATTAAAGATTAATAATAGCCGAACTCGGGAAAAGCTCTTTTGCAGAAAAATGTTTGTAGAAACAAATAAAAATGTACAGGATATGGTACATTTAGCTTAACATACATAGCTAAATATTTGAATAAAAATTTAATTTTTCTAATAAATTAAATATGGCAGATAGTATCGATATATCGATGGTGTTCATCAATACTATCGGCAAATATCGATAGTCACTACTATCGATAGTTTTCCACCTCTAGGGTATGCCGCGGAGGCATATACATTGAAAACATCTGATTTTGCGAAAGATTTACAGACCTATGAAGTATTTTCAGATTTTTTTTCTTACATGAAAAAAATGCGTAGGACAGTCAGCAAAAAAATTCTCAAAAATCAACGCGAATTTTTAGACATTTGAAATTTGCACATTATTAGATATATATCTGAAGTTTATAAATTCTTATTAAAAAGTTTGCAATTTTGCTGAAACTTTGCAGTTTTTTCTTAATTTTCGTACCCAGTTCTTTCTTGGATTTAAATGGGGTTTGCTAAAGTATAAGCCATATTTTAATATAAAATTACAAAAAAATAAAATAACGTGTAAAATACTGCGAATATTAACTAAAAGTTTTTTTTACACTTTTTTACACTCAATTTTGTGAGTAACAGTATGTACACATATGCCCAGTAAATGCATATTTCTTTCAGATATAATGAAAACTGACGAGTGAAGCAATGCGGTGTAATAAGAATCGGTTTTAACAAAACAACAATTACACAGTTCGACAAATTTTGCCTTTTTTTCAACCACCTGAGTAAAACACATCGTTTCTTGTAGATTTTCAGCTGCCGAATCCAAATCTGGCTCTAGCACGTCTGGATTTTGAGATATCCTAACCTCAAAGTGCCAAAAGCACGGATTTTTCCGATATTTGATTTTAATGTGCAGTACTTCGGTATTACTTCGTTAGTGAGTCATCATAGCCGATTTGGACTCAGCGCCAGGAAATATACCAGAAACGATATGTTTTACTCAGGTGGTAAAATTTTGTTGAGCTGTGTAATCAAAGTATTAAATTTTTTTTTAGTTTTACATTCTTTACTATAATAATACACATGTAAGTATGGAAGCAAGCATTGTATATACATACATATGCACGCAGTAATAAATCCCTTGTTTTTTGGTATACTCTAGTTTTATTTTCATTTAATTTTTTATCTTTCATTCATTTATTTTCTCGTGTGATCTCGTGTAGGACTTTATTAAGTGAATGATTTTATTGTAGATGCTTTTGTATATTTTATTTGGTTGTTGTTGCTATTTCATGTGTAACAGTGCTCTATGACAAAGATACAATATTGGAAACGCAGGCATACATACAATACGTAGCTTTGTATGTACATATTATACACATATCTAGTACTATAGCCAGTTTTAATGGAAATATTCTTCCCTCAAATAACCCTGCAGGAAATGAATGTATCTAATTATAAGTTAACTTGAAGTTGATTAGGAAGGAGCTTTGAGCAAATCTAACTGCATTTCTATGGCGATGGCCGCCAATTAGTCAAGGGTGGTTGTCTCTGCATTAGATGGCAACTTACTTGTAACTAACTACTTTTGGAGATAGAATATCAGTAAGGAAAACAATATTTTTTCAATGTTTTTACTTGTTTATTTATTTACACTTTATTTAACATTTTTTATATTGGTTTCCATATTCTTTTGTAGGTGGTCCCNTACAGTGCTCTATGACAAAGATACAATATTGGAAACGCAGGCATACATACAATACGTAGCTATGTATGTACATATTATACACATATCTAGTACTATAGCCAGTTTTAATGGAAATATTCTTCCCTCAAATAACCCTGCAGGAAATGAATATATCTAATTATAAGTTAACTTGAAGTTGATTAGGAAGGAGCTTTGAGCAAATCTAACTACATTTTTATGGCGATGGCCGCCAATTAGTCAAGGGTGGTTGTCTCTGCATTAGATGGCAACTTACTTGTAACTAACTACTTTTGGAGATAAAATATCAGTAAGGAAAACAATATTTTTTCAATGTTTTTACTTGTTTATTTATTTACCCCTTATTTAACATTTTTTATATTGGTTTCCATATTCTTTTGTAGGTGGTCCCATAATCGAATTCCGTCAGACATAACATCAAAATGATATTATCAAAATTTCTTTCTTAATTTTTTTTATCCTGAATTCGAAAAAGTATTTGTGAAGTGCAGAAAAAAAGTGTACTCAAAGTAAAATTTGTAGGAAGTTGTTTAAAGAAATACACTCCCGATTACGTCTGCATGACTCCTGCACTACTTTTCAACTAGTTAAGCTAATTACAAGTTGGCAATTTTTTGTCAGTTGATAACTTTTTCTGCAGGGAACCTACACATATATACACATCCATACATACATACATATGTCCACGTACCCTGCAGTGAAAAATTATCAGTTGTTAAACATAACCAACTTGTAGTTAGCTGTTTTGCGGGATTTGAAAGTGAGTTGTAAAGCCATGCAGGAGTTTGTTTTCTTTAAACAAGTTTCTATTTAAATATCCCCATACAAAAGTTATTTTGAATACACTTTTTTTTCCTGCACTTCACAAATACTTTTTCGAATTCAGAACAAATAAAATGAAGATCTAAGTTTTATATTATCATTTTGATGTTATGTCTGATGGAATCCGNCATTTTTTTTATCCTGAATTCGAAAAAGTATTTGTGAAGTGCAGAAAAAAAATGTACTCAAAGTAAAATTTGTAGGAAGTTGTTTAAAGAAATACACTCTCGATTACGTCTGCATGACTCCTGCACTACTTTTCAACTAGTTTCAAGTTAACTATAAGTTAAGCTAACTACAAGATGGCTATTTTTTGCCAGTTGATAACTTTTTCTGCAGGGAACCTACACATATATACACATCCGTACATACATATGTCCACGTACCCTGCAGTGAAAAATTATCAGTTGTTAAACATAACCAACTTGTAGTTAGCTGTTTTGCGGGATTTGAATGTGAGTTGTAAAGTCATGCAGGAGTTTGTTTTCTTTAAACAAGTTTCTATTTAAATATCCCCATACAAAAGTTATTTTGAATACACTTTTTTTTCCTGCACTTCACAAATACTTTTTCGAATTCAGAACAAATAAAATGAAGATCTAAGTTTTATATTATCATTTTGATGTTATGTCTGATGGAATCCGAATATGGGCCCAACTGCAGCCGAATATGTAAACAAATGTTAAATATAATTTTAAAATAAAAATACCAACTTTTTTATTGAAATTTTATGTGTTAAAGCAGTTAGTTAAAGTTAGTGGAATGTAAAGCAAAGGTATCCAGGTCTGTGTTTTTTTTCGGCCATCGCCCAACAAAAGTAGTTAGCTTTTGTCAAACAAAATATACAGTCCAAATAGGTAGCACTAGTGTTCGCATAAGCATACTAAACTCTGGTATAGCTAACTTCACTGCCTGCGGGTAGTTATGTACATGTGTTAGTTAAATATAATCGCAATCATTTTAAGTATTTTTTTTTTTTTTTTANTCTATGTGCTAAAGCAGTTAGTTAAAGTTAGTCGAATGTAATTCAAAGGTATCCAGGTCTGTGTTTTTTTGCGGCCATCGCCTAACAAAAGTAGTTAGCTTTTGTCGAACAAAATATACAGTCCAAATAGGTAGCACTAGTGTTCGCGTAAGCATACTAAACTCTGGTATAGCTAACTTCACTGCCTGCGGGTAGTTAGGTACATGTGTAAGTTAAATACAATCGCAATCATTTTAAGTATTTTTTTTTTTTTTTTTTTTGAATTCCTCTTTTTCAAGATATTATGCTGCGGATGCGCGTGTTGACTTTCGACCCTAAGTAAGCAGAAGAAAGATAAAAGCAGGCATGTGTTTATAAGTAATGTATGCACTATGAATTAACTCAAGTCCACACATACTACATGTACTCACCAGGGTTGTTGGTAATATTCGCATTCGCAGCCTCGGAGCGTCCGCATTCATTTTAAAATTCGCATACGCATTCGTAATAATCAATGCGGAGCTTTAGCGAACGCGAATGTTGTGCAAGTGCACATATATCTGACAAATAAAATGACAAATCTTAGCCAATATTTGTTACCTGTCGAGATTCGGAGCTAGGTCGTGTTACCCGGGCGCCATCTTCAGCTCAAAAACAACAACATATATTTTGCTTTTTTGCTTATTAAAAATCATAAATAAAAAATAAATCAAGCAATTTTTAAGCAAAAAACACAACCGACTTAAATTCTCATATAAAATCTTGGGAGTACCGTTAATTTCTTTATGCGTTATGCGGTAACATATAAACATATATATAAGGGTGCCAATCGAAGATGTGTTCTTTTGTTTTTGGAAATTTCAAGACCCTACCTATTGCCTATTTTTATATATTTTTAAAGGTCATTTAGAGGTCGCGACCTATCGATTTAGGTCAGAAAATACGATTTTATAGATTTATGAGTTTATATTGTCGGACTTGCCTTGTTGGAATTTTTTATCAGGTAAAATAAAAAAAAACANCGAACGCGAATGTTGTGCAAGTTCACATATATCTGACAAATAAAATGACAAATCTTAGCCAATATTTGTTATCTGTCGAGATTCGGAGTTAGGTCGTGTTACCCGGGCGCCATCTTCAGTTCAAAAACAACAACATATATTTTGCGATTTTGCTTATTAAAAAACTTATAAATCAAGCAATTTTTAAGCAAAAAACACAACCGACTTAAATTCTCATATAAAATCTTGGGAGTACCGTTAATTCTTTATGATCTAATGATCGGATTTAAATCGAATTATTATGGTGGATGTTTCCGATAGAATTATCGAAATCGGTTCAAGTGATCCAAAGTTATGCGGTAACATATAAACATATATATAAGGGTGCCAATCGAAGATGTGTTCTTTTGTTTTTGGAAATTTCAAGACCCTACCTATTGCTTTTTTTATATATTTTTTAAAGGTCATTTAGGTATCGATTTAGGTCAGAAAATACGATTTTGTAGATTTATGAGCTTTTGAATGACTATTTTTGACTCGAATGCAAAGATCGAATATGATCGGAAGAAAAGGTATATAGGCCTTTAAGGCGGTATATAATAATATATTGTCGGATTTGGCTTGTTGGGTTATTTTATCGGGTAAAATAAAAAAACATACTTCTCTTAATTTTTTAAATTTTGACCATCGATAATTTACACAATTTCAAAATATGTAGCACTATCTAAAATTAAATCTATTTTTAACAATCGCATAAAAATTGTCGAACTTAGGCAACCATTCTTAAATATATATANATAGATTTATGAGTTTATATTGTCGGACTTGCCTTGTTGGAATTTTTTATCAGGTAAAATAAAAAAAAACATACTTTTTTTTAATTTTGACCATCGATGTTTACACAATTTCAAAATATATACTACTATCTAAAAGTAAATCTACTGCTATCAATCGCATAAAAATTGTCGAACTTAGGCAACCATTCTTAAATATATATATATTTTGACGAATTGATAACCACATCGTTTTCACTGACTTCAAGTTAGTTAAAAATCGCAAGATTCTGATAATGAAAACAGAATTAAAAAAAAATAAAAATTCAAATATTTGCCATATGTTTAGACCCTTGCTATAAACACGAATATTCCAAACCAGTGACCGAAGAAAGGATTAAAAATTAATTACAAAAACTAAAATCCAAAAACAATGATGACCGAATTCTGAAACATCCAAAAAATGAGAAAGAGGAATTCTTTGAAAAGCATTAATGAAAAAGATATAGACCTAAAATGTTTTGAATTAGAAACTAAAAAGCTACCAATAAATAACGAAAAACATTTCATATGTTTGCATCATTTGTTCGAAGAAATTGTGTACACATAAAAAAAGTTACTTCAAGCGTCAATATAATTCTCTTCCTCAGAAAAGGCGATGAAGTAAATACAACATCGCCTTTCTAACCATACAAATACATACACATTGGCCGTGGCGGATCCAGCGGGGGGTTTTGGGGGTTAAACTACGTATCAGTCAGTGGCAGACCCACAGGGGGTGTTTTAATATGGCACATATGTATGTATAATACGGCGTCTATGTATTAAAACGACCCCGTGGGTCCGCCACTGACTGACACGTAGTTTAACCCCCAAAACCACTCGCTGGATCCGCCACTGGACATTGGTGATACGGTGAACTTGTTTTTATCGAAAAAAGCTTTGGTAACTTACAAAAACGAGTCTGGTTTATTAAATAATAATTACAAATTTTCTTACTACATATATACATATATATATATATTACAGAACCAGCGTGAATCAGATCAGAAGATCTGTATGTATGTATATGTTACCGGCCAAACCCGATCTTAGGTCAAACTAGTTTTGCCTAGGTTAAAATAGAACAGGGGTCACAACATTTTCGGGTAGAACACCTTTCCGCGTTGGCGGCCTCCGGCCCCACTTAAAAAAAAAAACACCCTCATCAGTCCTACTCCAGCTATGCAGCTCAAAATATTGTTTCGTCCAACTTGTTTCCGCGTTGGACGGATATATTGGATCTAGGTTGAACCAGTTTAGTCTAAGAAAAACTAGTTTGTCCTAAGATCGCGTTTGGCCGGTAGCATATACATAAGTACTATATGTATGTAAACCATCTATATTTTCATTATTAAATGTTGTAATTTATTTAAAAGTGTACATAAATAAATATTTTACAATGTATACATATATATTAAATTATTGTTTTTTATTTAATAAAAATAAAATTTTAATATCATATTTGAAAACGCATGTTTTAAAAACGAAGAAGAAACATTTTATAATTTTTCAAAAACAAAAGCTTAGGTTTTTAAAAGTGGAACTGAAAATTTTTGTTCTCAAAACTTAAATAGTTAGTTTAGGTGCAACACCTGGGTTAAACCTGTTTTTTTCTGTGAAAAATATTTGAAATTTGGATGAATATTTTTTGAATTTTTTTCTTAGTTTTCTACAAATTTTTCTACTTGTTTGTATTGGTTTTGTTTTTGTTAGAGAAACAACTGTATGTGTGTAAAAGTATTATGACAATTTCTTTCTTCATGAATAAATATCCAAGCAGGCAAGACGTATTTAATACCAAATAAAAATTATTTATCTTCTAATTTGCGAATAACTTTGTAAACATACATACGTAAGTGGCAATCAACATGACTTTGAAATCGGAGTGCTATTGATATAACAGTTACCGTAAATATATTGTAGGTGACAGGCAACAGACCCGTATTTTTTTTGTTAAAAAAATCATATTTAAAACTGCCCCAAAGCCCATAAAGTTTTTCATGTACATATTTTACATAAAACACTTTTTCGAAAAAATGGTTTGGAATTCTTGAAAATCAATATTTTTCGATGGGACTTCCAATAAAATTAGCCAATTGTTTATTTAACCCTTTTTAAGTATTAACTTTTTTATAGGTCCCAAATCGTATAGTAAAATGGTGAAATAAACAATTGGGTATTATTAGAAAAATCCTAGGGGTGAGATCATACATACATACATACATACCTAGTCCTATGTAATTCCAATAGTTTATACTGCCATTCGGTTCTTCTGGTTAAAGTGCCCAGAAACAGTGCAAAAACAATTAAGGACTCATTTAAGATTTAAAAAATCTGGACACCATTAAATTTGAGTAATTTCCAAAGTTAAATAGAATGAAGATATTGACCTAGAGATAAGTGTAAGCAGATAATTAAACTCAATTAATTTCCCAAAGTGAGCCGTCGTCGCCTTTGAAGTGTTGATAGAAATTTAAGCATCAATGGATTATGAAAAAACATATGCTTATATGTATGTATGTACATACATATGTACTATGTATGTACGTATATATGTTCATGTAGATAGGTGAACGCTTTGTGTAAGAGTCGTCATTGAATCATTCTACACGACCTTGCACAATTGGCTTAATTATCCGATAATTAAACAATAAAATAAGATACAGTTTGTATATATTGTTATACATACATACATATAGTACATTTATATATGTATATGTATACTTATGTATATTATGAAAACGTAAGCGCAGTTCAATCACTTCTTAGTTATTTTACAATAGATTGCGATTGTTTTTTTTTTTTTAATATAACGACAAATAAAAACTTAAACAATTTCCTATCTATATGTATTTGATGAAAACATTAGGGGAATACACCTAAAATATTACAAATCGTCAACTCCCCTAACGTTTTCATTAAATATACATAGATATGTATGTATTTCTTACAAGCTTTCATTTTTTTCACAAGATATTTTTTACAAGAAAAAACTAGCGAATTCAAACCCAATAAGACCTGAAAATATATTTTTTTTTGTGATGCAGTCTAATACATATATGTTATATCTGTCGCCCTCACTAATGTTAACCCAAATATTTTGCTATCAATTTTGTCACAGTTTAAATAACACAGAATGTATCACTAATTCCATTCAATAAATATTTATTAAGGACATTGTCGAGATTAAAATACTCTAAATTTCCTGCACTTTGTTGACATTCATTTCATTTAGTGACAAAGTCGACAACCTGACCAGAAAGCATTAAGAGAGCAAATGTCTCAGCAGCAGCATCTGTTAATTGTGTTGAATTGTAGCCCTTATGACCAGCTGCGTTCCACCAGCATTTGAGCTTATTTATAAATATCGTAAATTAAATTAGGTTACTGGGCTTAAGAATCGTTCTGAAGTTGTTTTGAGTTGGATACAAAAATGGACTCAGTTCAATTTATTACACAATCAGCTGAATTTAAATCACTTGTGCGGGTGTCGGTCATAATTTGGATGACTTGAGACGAGCCCACCACCACGCGTCATACTCATTCCGGCCACATATTACATACATATGTATATATATACTACATATATGTATGTATGTACATACATTTACTGGATGTACACACATCTGGTTAAAGCCGGGTCAAAGGCACTTAATTGGCAGTGGCATAATTGTAAGTGTATCGATTTCAATGATTTTAAGTGAGACAATGACGACATATGTACATACATATGTATGTATGTATGTACATACATATGCCAATATATGGAATTGATGTAGTAATCCTATGAACCTGTAATCGAAATGCCCTGAGTGGAGCTTGAAGCAGCGTGGGCGTGGTTTTAAATCGTTTACATGATGAGTTATTGTTATTGTGGTTTTAGATAAATTCTCAATGGACTTTGAATGGCGCTAAGTTGAAAAAGACGTAATTGAAGGCAATTAATTTAAATTGTTTGTGATGTCGCGATTTCGGAATTTGTATGTGACACCAAGTAATAAATATGTTTGTAGGTATGTTTGTAACTATGTAGAAGCACTACAAACTTGTAATATGTAATGCCTTAAAATGTACATACATACATTTGTAGATACATTAGGGAAGGCGTCTTTTTCGACAGTTCATTGCTACCGTGCTTACTAAAGCTTAACTCCCATTCGTTTGGTTGTTATTTCATAAGAATAAAACAAATTATTGAGGCTAGTTTCCATTAGTGACTGATCTTGCGGAAATTATTTTTTCATTCATTCCATTTTTGATGTTTTCCGAAGGCTCTTATACTGTTAAATCGATGCAGTCCCACTTCAGTTGCATGTATGTATTACAGGTATACGCCGCCGTTTTTTGTCACTCGTCACGCGCCGCTGCCAAGTTACGAAATATCGGCGTGGCGGCGGCGTTCAGCGCTTACGGAATTTTGTACAAAGTACTAGGTGGCTGTGTGAAAATTATGTTAGCATTCACAAGTGGTGGTCAAACCCCAGGAAGGTTTCGCTCCATCGCATCGCGATGTTTTCTACACAGGGTTTAAGTGTTCCTCCTTCTTGGTGGAAATTAGTAGTATTTATCATTACTTTTGGTTATCCTTAGGAAAATTTGGCGCTTAACATTTTAGTGGAAATTTTAACCATCTATAAACCGTTTTTTAAACAGTGGGTCAAAAAGGCCTGTTCTGCTGGTAGTTGAGGGGTAAAACTGTTGGAAAATAGTAGACCCCGCCTAGTTTTCCATCTACAACCCGCAAAAATCGTAAGAACTCCCTCATTTGACATAACGGTAGATAAGATTACGACACAAATTTACTAATATATTAGCGACATAAATTGCTGCCATAGCTTACTTTTTAAATTTTTTTATTTCTTCAAATATAAATAGTACATACGGATCTATAGAGAACATACATAGGTATACACCTCAGACCTTCTTCTGTTCGCCATCCATCAGCGCCAGGCACTCAAAATTATAATTCAGGTAGGAAGTAACAACATTTAAATTTAAAACTAATTCAATAATGAAATAAATAGAATTACAATCTCAATTGGCATGGCGAATACCTAGCGCTGACGAGATGAGATAATAAGATTAGTAGCCTCATGGCTCTTTGGAATCTACTTTATGGGCAGTAGCGCCAGGGTTTCCAGACGCACCGGCGTCGCCGCCGTCGCCGATTATTTTTGAAGTTGACCATACCGCAGCCACAAAGTCTGTCGGCGTAAACATCTAGTTATATGTATGTACATACGTAGATAGATACCGAGCATGATCTAACAACACAAGATCTGACAAGATGAAGGAAAAGAAAAAAGTAATTTTCTGGCTGACGTTTGTAATTTCTGCGCCATGTTATTTTCTTTGAAAAGTAAATAATATTTCCTAGATTCTCACACGCATAAATCTTAAATCGCCCTTATTCCCTCTCTAATTTGTATGTACATATGTGTTAAAATTTATTTGTACGACATTGTATTCTCACTCCCATCCACGCATTTTATTCCCTGTCAATACAAAACTTTAAATTTGCTATCGATTAAAAGCGAAACAAAAAAACATGTTACATCACTGGTGAATGGTTTTGAGAGGAATTTGGTAAAAAGGGTTTAAAATTATTGCAATACTTGCAATATATTGCAAGCATGGCAGTAAGTATGTATGCACACGTATGTACGAGTTCGTAAATGTTTTCAACAAATGCGATCATGTCATTTGGTATGTCTTCAAACAATAGCGCTCTAATGTGTGTTGATGCCTCGATACCTCGATAAGTTAATGCTGGAAAAATACACCCCTATTATTAATTTCATGTGAAAACATCATTTCTAATCGTATCAACCGATATCCCGCGCTCTAAGCCGCACAATATGTTTTTTTTTTTTTTTTTTGTTGAGAGTTCAATATGAGAACAAGATGAGTGAATGCGTATCATGTTTTCGAGTAGGCTGTCAAATCGCGTGGGCATTAACTGCACAACCCTTAGGTGCTCGCATCCGCAAAATGACTAAACTGTTGTACTTTTAATGGGTTGCATACTTACATACAGTACCGTTTTGTGTTACACAAACTTGTGGCGCGCTAATGCAGATCCAATTTGTACATGCAATATAATTATACTAACCGTGAATCCCTCTTTGATTTTGTTTGCAAAATTTGTGTGATTTGTAAATATGTTTGTACATTTGTATAATTTATAAATATGGACGTCTTTCTTATGTGCTTACCAAAGTTTGAGTCCCACGAAAAATGCAATTGAATTGGCAAATAAGTATGTTTGAGAATTGCCGCACTTCATTGATAAATAAATATAAATATGTATGAACAATTTTATATTACAAACAAATAGCGTATAACTCTGAGTGTTTTAAAATTTCTACCATTTTTTTTAGAGTTTTCCCATCTTATACATATGTCCCAATGCAATTTCGATTTCTACTGACGAAGAGTACCTGGCTAAATAGGAATTGCTAAACTACACCAATGGCAGCACTCTGTACGTTGTTTCACATTTCGATCAAGCTGGAGCACGGTCGGCAGGCATAGGAAAATGTGGATCATAATACATAGCTGCAAGATGTCCAGGATCATGTCGAGAAGATATGAGAGCAAGCTTACAAAGTTTCTCATATCTCTTAAGGTGAAGGAGGCTAGGCTACTGATTGGTGTAATTACAGAATACTGTTTGTTGTCTTGACGTGCCTTTGAATTGGCCTTGCCAAGAGATAAAATATACAAAAGATTTAAAACAAATTTGGTGACAATGAAGCCCATCCTATGCGAGTGTCTTGCCCCTAGGAGACTACGGACTATTCTCCTGGGAGCAGGATTTCTATCCAATGTATATTTTGGGCGACAAATGAAAGCGCACACCTTGCTCCAATATAATATTCACAATTCTTTTCATGATAAATTTTTGCGCATTAATTATTTATGAAAACATAGTTCATTCTATAAAATAAACCATTTAAATCAAAGTTTCACACTTTATATAAAGTTCTCAAAAATTCAAAAATATTTCATAGAAATTTTCAACATTTTATTCGGAATTTTCCAGTATGCAGTTTTTTATCGCAGCAATTTAAATGGAAAATAATTTTTTATTTTCTGTAAACTTGCATAAAAAATTCAAAAAATCAAAATTATTTTTCACTTAAGTTGCTTTCGTGAAATTGGCTGTTAGTCTGTTTAAGTGCAAATTTCAACCGGCTAAAAAATATTGTTGATTTTAGAGAATTTCTTTTGGAGACTGCTTTTGCGGATTTTTTATTTTTTTTATATAACAAGTGCAATTTACAAAAACTGGCGTTGATTAATTTTCCAATTTTGTTGCTAACGGTCTCTGGCGTTTTATTTCATAAGAAATTCATGCTTAGATATATGGAAAATAGTGCAAAAATCCGTCACAAAAAAAATCTCAAACATCAACCGGATTTTTTTGCCGCTCCAAACTTGCACTTCATGACACTAAAATTGAATGGACTAAAAAACTGCATACTGACAATTTTCTGGAAATTCTGAAAAAAGTTGAACGTTTCGAAGAAATTTTTTTTGGATTTTTGTGAACTTTATATAAAGTGTGTGAATATTTTTTATCGTAAAAACAAAAATGGCACAATAACGAAAAATGCAAATAAAACGATTATTCTTGTTCGAAAAAATCATAAAATAACTATTAAATATGATCAAACAAATAAATCTAAATCTACTAAAAAAATATTTCCATACCCGAAAAATCAAAAATTACGAATATTTTATTTTATTTTATATCAATTTAATTGTCTTTTATATGCAAAATGCACACACTTTTGTGAATATTTTAGGATAACAAGCAGTGAAATACATAAATCGTTAAAAGTTATTACACATTTATGAAAAAATTCCAAAAGTCACACTCTTACCAAAGCTGGCATTCACGTCAATCGGCATGACAACAACTCGGCATGCCGGCAGTGAGCGGGTAAACAAGCCCTCCATAGGGGACGCTTAATTGATTTTAACGAAGCTTAATTGGTTGCATTTGTATTGGGAGTGTATGTGTCTGAGCATGCATACACAGTGAGAAATCGCTGCAGTAACAGAACAATTCAAATGATGTCAAGAGCTACATACATACTATGTATATACATATGTATGTATATATAGTACATATTTTTCGTTATTAAAAAATATATGTATCTCTGCTATTTAACGTTTTGAAAGTTAGAGAATTTAGTATTGGGATATCCGATTAAGCTGGGCAAAAGCTCGAAAATCCCGAAACCTTTACCGAACTATCAACACATGTATGATATATTTAGTAGGAAATACTATTTTTATTAGGAAATTGGCTCGGAAAGTAACAAACTACTCACTGAGAGCAAACATTGTCTTATTCTTGAAAATTTGGTTACTAGCAAGGCTTTGGATATTTTTTTCTGGAGAATACTAAAACATAGCTATAGCTAATAATAAATTTAATTTTAAAAAATTACGTTATTAACAAAGTACTCAAACATTTTTAACCGGCTTCAAAAAAGGGCGAGGTTATCAATTCCTCGGAATGTTTTTTTTCTTTTTTTGTGTATGCCACCGCATAACGTTGGACCACGTGCATCGATTTCAATAATTCTTTTTTTTTCATCGGAAAGATGGTACCTCAAGCGTCGTCCCGTAATAGGGGTTTAGTAGATATATAAGAATTTAAGTCGTTTGTGTTTTTGGTTAAAAATTACTTATTAAATAAAAAGTTCTATAAACACAAGATACGCTCAACTTTCAAAAGTAATACAAATATTAAAAAAGAATTTTAATGTTAATTTTCCCCAAATTCTGGTTTCGATGGAGATGGTGATTTTTCACGATTGCCTCATTTTTTTAATATTTCAAATACCGAAAAAATTAACTGAACTTGTATTTTTATTTTGTAGCTCATTTTAGTGGAACGCATTCGAAATTGACAAATTAAATCTTCGAATCCTCGTTAAGTACAAAAAAAAAGCTGTTAAGTGTAAAAAAACAACAATGAAGGCATTCCATATTTTTAGCACAATGTTTTTATTCGCAGTTAAACTTTTAAGAGCTCTCAAGAAAATCGAAAAATCATATAAAGGCAATTCATCAAAACCCGTAAATGCCTCGTAACCATGTAAACCTCGTAAACTTACTTCATTTTGTATGGAAAATCAAATTATTTACGGTTGAAAATTACAATAGGCTTGAAGTCTAGGAAAAGAAGTCTGATGAGGAGATATAGTGATCTACGAAATAACAGCTACTATATATAACTTTTACCACTTTGTTGCTTTTTCCAGTTTTCCTAATTAACATAATCTTGGTACAAAGCTCTATAGCAATATTAAAATTAAAATAAGCTAATTTATATGCGAGTTCAAGCTTCAAAAACTAAATTTTATTTTTTTTTTCATTGAATTTCCTAAAATGAATATAAAATTCCACTCATTTATCTATTTTATAGTAACATTTCTAAGTTATGTGATGGGATTCCAAGGAACACCTACCAATTAGTCAAAACTTTAAAGCCGTTTAACCCGTTAACCAGACTTTATGACATTTCTCAATTTGGAGAATATCAACATAAAATAATTAATTATTAATTAATAAATTAATGTTATATCCTAAATTTGGGCAAATCTCGATTAAAATTTGGAATTAAATTTCTCAAAAACGCAATTATAGAATTTCTCCAAAGCCTCAGAAAATGCTACTCTGTAGCTCACGAATTTCTTAATCTATTTTGTCGAATGTTATAATTGGCAACAATTTTGCATACGGCAAAATGTGATAAAAATTTGCATAACGGAGATAGCCCAAAATTTCGATTAATTTGGCTTAACTGCATTATTAACTCAATTTGGCCCAATTTTCTCAACACCTTAATAAGAGCCCTGCTCAGAATTTCTGAGTCTAAAATTAGTGTTTCTTTCGCCATAAATATGATTCTGAGACCAGTCAACCGACAGACTCTTTTCGTACTCTCTTGGTGTCTCTGTGTTCAACAAAAAAGTTTAAGTAAAAGTTTATAAATAATCAGAATTATAAAGAATATTTCAAGTCGAATAAATTTTTTTTCTATTCGGCTGCCGCTATCACCTTATATGAATTCAGAAAAGCATAATTTTTCAGACTCCAATATGACTCCTAACTTGGACTCATATTGGCGTGCTTATCTAAGAAGGGAAATATGATCTTTTCTGACTTTTTTGGGCTCATAATAAGGGTAACAACCCAGAATTCTGAGACTCTTAAATGTTTACAGGGTTACATGTTGCGGATACAATAAAATCTATCTATGTACACTTTTTTCCTTATTTGTTATACAGTTAAGACGACTTATTTTGGAACGAATTTTCGTCATCCCTTGCCAAGTTTGACCATGTCATTTTTCGTTCGAAAAATTCTGCTTTGTAACGAAATAGAAATGAATCGAAAGAAGTTTGACTTCCGCATTGTGGCCCAGGTGCATTCTGCTTTTTAAACGACGTGAAACAAAAAGGAGGAGGCTATCAATTCGTCGGAATATTTTACTTTATGTATGTACCCGGATAACTTTGGACCACGAAACCCGTTTTCGATAATTCGTTTTTTTTTTTTTATCGTAAAGGTGGTACCTCAAAGGTGAGAACTGATTTTATTTTATGTATATTAGTGTTCAATTAAAGTTATAAACATCAATTTATAAATTGTTGTTTGTACTTTCGTGACACATTTTTGACTGTGTAAGATCTGATGACCGAAACCATACATACCTACATACATATGTATGTAAGTATTTGTAACATGGCACAAAAACTATCATCCATAGCTAAAGGCACCTAATAACCATGGATGGAGGCAGAAAATGGTTTACGGGGAATCTTATGTCTAAAATTTACCACTCTTCCTCTTATATTTGTGCATAAAAAAAAAAATCCATGAAAATTTGAGCTCTTAATATTAATATTAAGTGCTCGACCAAGGCGTGCAAAGATTTCCCGTTTAAAATCACATGAACTTTGATTTTTTTCTTCAAAATTCTACAGATCATATGCATTTTATGGTACAACTCTTGTCAATGATGGGGTTTCTTCAGAATTGAATTCTCTATAAAAGTGTTCATTCCGGTATACCCTTAACTCCCACCAGCGAGGTATGTAGTACGGGTCACTAAACCCAATTTTGTGGAATTTTCATGGATTACTGAGCTAAATTGTAGAAATTGTGGATCAACTTCAAAGCCTAATACCTCAAGAAATATCGATGTTAGAAATTTGTAGGAATTTGAATGTCCTACAATTTGTCATTTACACTTTTTCTGTAGTTCTAGCTATTTACGAGATAGGGGCAAAAAAAAAACGAGAATTTCATGGAAAATTTGGATGCAGTGACCCGTACTACCTCGCTGGTGGGAGGTAGGGTTACGCCGCAATGGACACTTTTATAGAGCATTCAATTCTGAACAAAACCCAATCATTGACCAAGATCGTACTACAAAAT
>NW_016161738.1:12063-21457 GCF_001687245.7 Rhagoletis zephyria | reverse complement strand
AAATAAACTGATACCGCATTTATTGCAATCGCATAAAAATTTTAGAATTTATGGGTCCCTTTTAATTTATCATATACCATTTTAAAGGCCTATATATCCGCTTCTCAGATCATATTCGACTTTGAAATCGAATCAAAAATAGTCATTCAAAAACTCATAAATCTACAAAATCGTATTTTCTGACCTAAATCGACAGGTCGCGACCTCTAAAATGACCTTTAAAAAATTTATAAAAATAGGCAATAATATTTCTCATAAAAACGAATAAAATAAGGGGGTAGTCTTGAAAATTCCAAAAAAAAAAACATTTTCGATGGGCACCCTAATGTACATATGTACATATATGTATGTAAGTATTAATACAACTGATAAATACAGTAGTAGACAATACTATGTATATATGTAGCTATAAAACATTTGGTTTACCTTCTTGAGAATTTCAGCAGCAATTGGAACGCAGGTGTTAACAGGGTTGGTGATGATGGCCACCAGGGCCTTGGGGCAGCTCTTAGAAATTTCATTGGCAATGTCGCGAATAATACCAGCATTCACGTTGAACAGGTCATCACGGGTCATGCCAGGCTTACGTGGTACACCAGCAGGAATTACAACAACATCAGCATCTTTAGAAATAAAATAAAATATGAACTTAAGTTATTTTGTTTTTAGTACAGTCTAAATAGAGTTGAAAATTGGTCATCTGACAATTTTCTGCATGAAGTTTAATTCTTTAAGTTAAGAGAGCGAAACTGCTTTCGTTTGTAACTGAAAGAGCAAAGTTTCTTCAAAAAAAAAATGTTGCCCTTCCACGGTGAAAAATGTGTTTTGTGTTACACTCAACACTGTAAAAGGGCATGCTTTTGTCCTTGTTTACACTGAGAGAAACGTCAACTAAAAATTAATTAATATTACCAATTTCAAACTTGAAAAGGAATCAACGTGATTTTTAGTTAATATTACAAATGCCTTAGTTTATATTTTCAACAATGATTTGATAATATTACTTGCAGAATTGAGAATAAGTGGAAACGAATTGCAAATCTTTGAAAGTTTCTTAACAAATAGGGAAAAATATGGTGAAATAAATAATAGAAGAAGTTCAAATAGACCAGTGCAAACGGGAGTTCCACAAGGTTCCAAATTAGCAGCTACTTTTTTTCAAAAAATATCAATAATCCATTCAAACTTAATCTAAAAGAAACTTGTATTTAAAGAATTAATAAGTGGTATAACTTGCTACTTAGAAGAATTCGAACAATGCACAGTGGACTGCCCCATAGACAAAAGTCAAAAATTTTTATTTTTCAAAAACGGATTTCTGTAATGCCTTTTTAAAGAAAATAGAGTGACATTTTATGGTGATTGAACATTTATCATTCTTCAAAGTCAATGCATGTGAAAAAATTCATTTGATGTGAAAAGTGCGTGTAAATTAAGCCAATTCGAATTTTAAGCTATTTTGTGTTAAATAAAATCCAAATAGTGATGGAAACGTAAGAAACAGGTATGCTTTATAAGTTAGCCATAGAAAATAGTGAGAACAATTCACTTTAAGCAAAATGCAATGTGATTAAGTCTTCGTACTTTCACGAACGCAATTTTCAAGCATTCTTAGTTCCCTCAAATGAAAGCTTGTTTGTATACTTTTCCCTTTATTTCCCCTTAATTTATTACGCGAAAAATTACAAACTAAGTATTAATGACCAGACGGATTTATTACTGTTCTAATACAAGCCATTACGTCTGAGTTAATCCGGATCAATGCTGCCATCTGTTTAAGCTTTAACATACATACATATATCACTGAAATGATGTTACGTAAGTAGTTTTTGAAAATGTGTGCATACATATGTACATACATAAAGACATACCTTATGTGTGTAGGAGGATATAGGCTTTGTAGTTTTTTTTTAATTTTTTAAGTTTTTTGTATCACATCTTAAAATTCAGGTCCTTTGGTGTCGATTAAGAGTACAAAATGTCCTTTCATTACTTAAGCTACATTTCATAATGCATGAAGGATCAAGACGCCTTCCGCTGAGCATTCATTTATCGTTTCTTTTCTCACCACAATGCGCATTGTACTACAACAATTTAAAGGTAATTGCACTTTCTCTCCTTAGCAGCCATTATTTCCATCTAATTACAACCAAATATTGCTTATGCAATATCTCTCACATACATACATACACATATTTAATACAACCCAAAAATTATAAATTTTAATTTAATACGAACAAATAGCTGTTGATGCAAATAATATTTTAATACTCATAGCTTTTGTAATTTTTCCATGCTGATAAGATTCCATTATGCACTTGTGATTCATAAGTTGTTTTTATTTTCGTTACGTCAGAAGCGCATGATCTTTAACATATAGACATATGCATATACATATCGCACATTTGCTGCAGGTGTCATAATCCAAAAAATAAAAATAAAAATAAAAAAATTGAGCTAAGTATGCAGAAATTCTATCAATTCTTCAATATTTCGATTTTCTAGTCGATTTTTGGCGTACAACCGTAAAATGTAAATGCTTGGGCTAGTCGATTTCTTATTCAATTTTCCAGTCGACAGAAATCGATCCATGTAAATGCAGCTTTGGGTGCGTTCCGAAATGCATCAAGCCAAAGCATCAGTCTCTTTTACTTATAAACTACAACTGATGAAAATACCTTATTTACGCAATTACGTTCCAATTAGGCATTTAACCGTGGTTGCGCATATTGGACATTTGCAACAATTATAGTTTAGAAATAAAAGCGTCTGATGCTTTGGCTTGATGCATTTCTGAACACACCCTTTAGCAAACTTTAATTTATATTCTTTTCGTGTTTTTTTTATTTTTTATTTATGCTTTTGTGTGTAAACAAAATTCCGATCAGCTGTTCGCATGGGCGTAGCCAGGATGAAATTTAGGGGAGGGGCTCCTATATAAAAAAAAAATTTCGAAACCAATTATTTTCAAAACGCGCTTTTCATAGGTTTAGCCTTTTAATTGTTCGTAACTTCAATTCTGTTTATCCGATGAAAAACATTTGCAGTGCGTACATGGTAACCGCAACCCTCACAATCAAAATCGATAAGGTGTGAATTGCCAAATTTTGAATTGTGTCACTTTTGAAGATCGTGTGCGATATGTACTATTCACGAATATTCACATGCCTCATTCGCATATAAGAAGCGTGCAATTAGGTGCTGCCACGTGGTCGTGTATGCGGAACATCAGGAGAAAAAGTAGCATAACTTCTGACAGAATGAAAGTTTCCAACTTTTTTTTTTTAAGTGTCTTGTAAAAACGTCCGCAAAGGTTGCAGTTGAACAGGCAATTAGGGTGGTTTTTGCCGTTGTTTTTGAAGAGCTTGTGCGCTGTTGTTCCAGTAAAGGGTAGGTTTTTGATTTCTTGATCTACTGAAGGCAGAAACACCGGTAAGGTTTATTAAAACCTTCATTTGTATTTTATATTGTAATTGTATCTGAAATTTTTCAAAATTTCTCTATATAAATCTTAACTAAAGATACTTAAAAAGATATAAAATATTCATTCCAAAATATCTGCAGTAAAAACAATTATTTTGTACATATATAAGTTCATTTTCATTGAAATAAAAGTTTTATTCCGTCAAACTTAGTGAAATATTTATTGAGTTTTCTTGAGTGCTTTTACTCCTTTGCGGACTTGAGGTAGCCCTAATAGCTACCCAAAACAACTTTTGAGTATATATTTTTTTTTTTAACTTTTTGTATTATGAGGCTCTATGGTCCTTGCAATTAAGAGGAAACATTTTTATATTCATCAGGGACGGATTTGACCGGAAAGGGTTAATTGTTATGTCCAAATAGTTTATTTTTCCTACGTTTTCTTTACCCATAGTGAATTTTATATTCGTTTGTTGGCCGTGAAAGCAGATCTTTAATTTGTCACTCCATGCAAAAAGGAAATGAAAAAGGAATGCAGAGTGGAAGGCATCTTTACTGCCAGGAAGGCTTTCCGAAGGTCTCTTACCCTGAAGATAATTTAGGTAGGCCTTCTTAAGTAAAGCTATTCAAAGAGGCCTACACAAAAAAAAGTGCTTCCTTGCATGCCTTCTAGAAGGGCTAATCCATTTACAATGTAAGCGAATGCATAAATTTATATTATTTAGCATTACAAATGAATTTCCATAAACATTTAAGTTGCAATAACACAAATTTGATATAAACCTTAGCAAATACTTCAAAGATGTATGATTTTTATATATAAAAGCCACTTTAAAAGAACTCCTCCAAAAGGCCCTCTGAAGTACGTCCTATAAAAGCACATCTGGAAGGCTTCTCATGGGTAGCGAAAGAAGTAGCCCTTCAATTTGTGCCACTCCATACAAAAAAGAAAGGAGAAAGGAATGTGTAGTGGAAGGCCTCTGGGGTCTCAGTAAGGCCTTTCTGAACGGCTTTTAACTCCTGAAATTATCTACTGGGTAGCTCCTGAAATTATGTTATGGGCTTTGCTGTGAAAGTAGCATACGTGCAAAGTTTCATTTAAATCGAAGGCATCGCGCAGAAAACCTACTCTTTTGTTGTAATTATGATGAAATACAATTCAAGATGATAAACTTACTTTTTAGAGCTTTGCCCAATTGCTCTGGTCCCACGTGTCCCTCAGTGGTACTTTGGGTGTCAATGTGCGACAAATCGGCAGCAACGCCGGGTGTGTGCACGATATCATACAGTGACAGGTTCGTAACCAATGGGTTGTTCTTCAATAACAGCGAAAGGGGCTGTCCAATACCACCAGAGGCACCGCATACTGTGACCTTGAAGTTGTTCTGAAATATAAATTCAACATATTTTAACATTTGCCATTGCAAATACGGCGTCATATTTGGAGAAGATTTCATTCACTCAGATTTTTCGTATTATTTTATTAATATTTTCCTAAATCATTACTTTACTGTGATGATTACGTAAACTGCATGCACTCGTCACTTCACGGCATATTGGAACTGAGCTGTTTTACTGAATTCTTTGCAATAAATAATTGATAATCACCTGCTTTGTGGTAGCGAAATTCCTCACGGATTGGATAGCCAATTGTTTGGTTACTTGCTTCAACATTTTGCTATTTTTTTACTTTACAAAATTAAGTGCACTCGCTTTAACCTCTTCCTGCTTCGATGGCTGCTGATTCTTTCCTAAAAAAATTTGCGAGCTACAAAGCAGCGAAGTCAACGAATTCACAACAATAACAACGACACTCCATGTACACGGAAGCAGAGGAACGTAGACCAATTTGACATAAGCGACAGCGACGCGTCTGATAACCGCATGCCAGCGGCTGCGCAATCAAAACATGTACGTTCTGCATGTACATTTGTGTATGTGCTACGATTTGACGTTCACGTACAATGCCTTCGCCTGCTTGAAGTTGGTGGCACTTTAATGCCTCTACTACTAGGGAACTACTAATTAGAACTTTTTGTTTTGCATTTTAAAGTAATTTAAAAAAGAATTAATTCGGTTTTTGTTTAATAAGCCGAGTAATTGGAAAATTGGATCTTTTTGCAAGCGTGTAATTTTATTAATTAAGTAGATTTACTTACATTGCTACATATGCACTGAGTAGTTAAAATAATCTCAATATTTTTTGTTTTTGATCAATAAAATATTATCAATTGTTTTGTACAAACTATTGACAATCTGATAATTTCTTAATCTAAAGATGTTCAGATATTTTAAAAGCAGAAAACATATTTATTTATAAATACTTTTGAACTGTGCTATATACATACAATTCACTGTGTAATATAAGTGAATACGTTGTTATAATATAATATTCGCAATTATTTTCATGAAAATTTTTTTTCAATAATTATTTATGAAAATATAGATTATTATTTAACATAAACCATATAAATCAAAGTTTCACACTTTGTATAAAGTTCGAAAAACGTTCATCAAAATTTCAATATTTTCATTCAGAATTTCTAGAAAATTTTAGAGTATGCAGTTTGCTAGCCCGTTCAATTTTAGTAAAATAAAGTGCAAGTTCAAAGTCGCTCGGAATTACTGTTGTCTCTTTAGATTATTTTTTTTTTGTGGAGGGTGTTGCGCATTTTCTTCCATACAAAAATAGACAAAAAAATTCTACAAAATTAATGGTTGAAACATGAAAAAAATTTTCATGAAAATAGTTGGAATAAGGTGTACACTTAAATACATTTGACACTGACTGTATGTGTGTATATATCGCTCGTTTCCTGGAAGATTGTCATAATCTAAAATGGCTTCTCTTTTATGTTGTGTCAAAATTAGGGTCAATTGTGCAGCTTTACTCATTTCCACTTTGGTTAGCAAATATAGCAGGAAAGTAATCACATTTCGATCAGAGAAACCAAAATAACTTTTGTTTATAGCTTTAACCTCTGTATTAAATTTTACACTTGTTACTTTTATTATTGTTAGTTTTTATTTGCGATTGATCAGTAGGAAAACATTGAAAAGAAATGAAAAAGCTTTAAAGCCGTTTTTTGTATTGTTGAGTTATGAATATCTTCCAGCAAGAAAGGGACTTGTACCTAAAAAATATAAAAACTTTTTTTGCATAAATAGATGTTTATGGCGGTACGCGCCTAAACATATGTACATATTTAGACCTATGTATTTGTTCGTTAAATTTTAAATTTTTGCAGCGCCAATTCCACTTGCATTGCAATGCATTCGCGCCTCTCGTCGAATATCTCTTGCACAAGCATTTGCTTTTTATGTTCCAATAAGGTGTTCTCGCGTAAATAGTGCTCTATTATTTTTTCGTAATCACCATCGCCACCAGCCGCAGCATCGTCTGAGGCTACATTTGCACAATTTGCAGCCAATAGCTGTTGATGTTGTTGTTTTAGCCTTAATACTTCCGCTCTTTCTGCAGTAATACGCGCCTGTAATTGATTCTTCCAAGCAAGTAACTCCTGACTTTCTAATTGCAATCTAATTAGTTCAGAATATTCAGGATGTGTCTTAGGTACCATTAGGAAGGAAGAATCTTCATCAATGTAAAATCCATCAGGATGTGTACCATCTACTGCAAGTTGCGATTCTTCCGAATGGATGACATTTTGTGGTTCATTTTGCAATACGTTAGTTGCTTCATAATCTACATTGTCGTGGGTTAAAGAACTCCTTGTTGCAGTTGTTTCCGGTGACTCGGTAGTAAACTTGGTATTAGTTTTAATTTTAGTTTCCTCATTAATAAACACGGGTTTTATGGGCGTTTTGGCCGATCCATTAACGAGGGGTGCATCACAACCTTGAAGTGGTTGGGTGGATTTTGAGTCAGTCGAGTCACTGCTATTGGGTAGTGTACATGTGCTGGCTGTTTGTGACTCTTCCATTGACTTTTCTTGTCGCTTCTCAAAGCTGCGTAATTTGCGTTTAAGTTGAGTAATTATGCGTTGCACTTCCCATAGCTGTTCCTCGCGTTTTTTGGAAACGAAACCAGCATTCATTTCTGCGTGAATTTGAGCTAGTAAGCTTTCTTGTTTGCGTAGCTCTACTTGAATTTCTTCCGGAGTTTCTGGGAGTTTCGGACTTGATGCTGTTATTGGAGGAACATATCTGTATGAAAGAATAAGTCAACAAAAATTTTATCTTAATTCCATATTTTCTACTTTATGATCATTTTGACGAGTCTGTAAAGGCGATGCGGTTTTCGTCTTGACAACATACTGCTTGTTTGAAGCAACAATCTATTCTTAACTTGTTTTACATATTAAAACAGATTTTTTCTATCTTATCAAGATGTTCGAGATCTTTTCAGTTTTACTTAATTTACTTACTTGATAAGAGTCATATCAGCAAACAAGATCTCACTTTGAGATAACAGCGCAACCAACAGCCGGTGTGACATCTGCATCGGCGGGCTTAACAGCATTGCCAACGATTCGGTTGTTAGTTTATTATGTTTACCATGTAGAATAACCGCGTTAAAGTGGAGTTGAATCCATGATAACAGTGTTCGGTTGCAGCTGGGAAGTAGTTCAAGTAGTTGTTTTAGCTCCTCCTGTTGTTTGCTAAGTGAATTAATTGATGCTGCATCTTCAAAACGTGATATCAAATCCGTGGTTAAAATCGGTTCAGGCAATTCACTAAAATAAACACAAAAATTACAAGTAAAAAAAAAACATACAAGATACAGTTTAACTTTAAAATATGAAAGCATTGTAATATGTACCGTAAAAACAATTTCAACAGCGCGCAGGCCGTTGGTATATCCAATTCATCTGTTTCTGGTTGCCTTTCTCTATTATTATACAGACGCTTGAAATGTTGGATGCGTGTTTTTAACGGTTCTACTTTATAGATTTGATCACTTTTAAGAGCGTGCTCTTGAAGGTAGTCTATACAATCGCGCACCACAAGCGGTAGGTCAACACCGTCATGACAGCGGCTCCGTTCCGTGGCTAAACTAATTGAAACTCCGAAAACTGGCTGTACGTCGCCCAATTCAAGTACTTCCACAGATACATTGTTTACTTGTTTTGCCTTCTTGTCCTTTTTGTCTTTATCCTTTTCTTTATCTTTTGATTTTTCTTTCTTTTCTTTTTCCTTGCGCTCCTTATCTTTCTTCTTATGATCCTTTTCTTTTTCAGTCTTTACCTTTTCCTGCGGTTTTTCATCTTCCCGTGCCTCCTTCTCCGACTTTTCCTTATCACGCGACTTTTCACGCTTCTCTTTACTTTTTGAAGAAGCAAATTTGAATGCCTTTGATTTTTTGGATTTCGATGGACTTCTACAGAGACATTAAAAAATATCATACTTTTCCACAGACAGAAAACTTACTTGGCATCCAAATCCTCCTCTGGAGAGCTTTCTCCCTCCAACGCCGCATAACCGCGGTCTTTGCCTTTATCTTTCTTGTCCTTTCTTCTACCAATAAGCAAGTCCTTTTTACTTAATTTATCATGGTCGCTTTCGCTATCTGCAAACATATTTGAATTTCTTATTAAACAGATTTAATTTATTTTCAATTTGCAAAATGCCGACTTACAATCGCTATCTTCTTTGCTCTTTTTCGATTTTCCATCTCCGCCCTCAGAGGCATACAGCCCAGGAAAATCTTTTTCCACATCCGGACTGTCGAAATCCATTATTTATTTACGGTCTGAGTGTTTTATTTATTAATAAATAAACAAGAAAATTATTTACCGTAGAGAACTCCGCAGTTTACATTTTTCTCATTTGTCAACAGAACAGCTGTTAAATGACAACATCGCTCCCAATAATCGATAAAAGTTTTATCGGACACAGTGCAGCAAATACGTAACTGCCGTCCCTAAATTGGAGCGCTAAAGCTCGTCGGCGATTTCAAGCATCCGTTGTTGGTTACCCCAGCAACGAGTACATGTGTGAGTGTCGGGTT
>NW_016161738.1:6765-10779 GCF_001687245.7 Rhagoletis zephyria | reverse complement strand
GAATGTCGGGTGCTTGAAGCTTGCCCGGCGACACTCAAGCATAAAGCGTCAACACCATTTGCAATAAAATTTCGTAGTGGGCGGACGTAAACATGTCTTCATCGGATGACGATTTTTTGCTACTTGCCACTAAAATCTTTATCTTCCGCGAACTTGCTCATTTTACATATCACAACAAACTAACAGGGATGGGCGAAATCAAGAAAATGAATAATTGAATAAAAAAAAAATAAGAATAAATTTTCATTCATCATTTCAAAAATTTTGAATGACGAATAAATTTTTATTCTTTATTCAAGCACTTTAGAATAATGAATAAATGCTTGTCAACGCTTTGCGCCACTATCAAACAGACCGCTTGTCAAGCGGTCGCGTTGATGGAAAATCAAAAATTTTTGATTTTCCATCAACACGAGCCGACAACAAGTACGTGTGACACGACGATCTCCGATTGCCTCGGTTGCTGGGGTAACCAACAACGGATGCTTGAAATCGCCGACAAGCTTTAGCGTTGCGTTATCCATTGTCAACGAGTGTCATCGCGCGCTATACCCAAATCAACGCGTCGTCAATTTTGACGTTTTCTCATGTCCTCTCGTTTTTATTCTCGTTTCCTTTTTCACTTCTTTGTCCGTTCTCTTTCTCTTCGTCTTCTGCATCCAACTTCAGCACGTAACGCCCTGTCAAAAATGAAAATTCCATTTGCTCGGCGTTAGCGCCGCGTTATTGTGGGATGCTTCATACAAATTGTATGGGCATGAGGATTTTTGACAGTTGCTTGGCGCTTGACGCGCCAATTTAGGGATGGCAGTAAGGCTCTGTCACATATAGCTTTCGCGTCGCTTTGGCGTTGTTTCATTTTGACAGCAACGCAAGTAGCGCCAAAGAACGCTTTGATACAAATTCACCAAAATTTTACACTTCTTTTGGTCTTCAGCTTAGGATTGGTCTTCATTTTTGGCTTCGCCTCTATCGTGTTAGCAATTTTAAACTCATGCCTATTTGACTGGTGAAAATTGCTGTGGATCTTATATACTTAATTTCAAAAATATCAGCAGTGTAATTAAATTTTATGGCCCGTAGTTAGACTCAAAATAAAGCGACTCTAAAGCTGATGCCAGATAAAACTTTGTAGCTTTGCGTGACATTTATAACTTTGCCAGCAAAGCGCCAAACGCAAAAGGTATGCCACAATGAACGCCAAGAAAACAATTTTGTACCGCTTTTTTACTAGTCAAAATTGCTGTGGATTTCATATATTTTGCTTTAAAATTATCAGCAATGTAATTAAGTTTTATGTTTCTGCATGAAAACTCGAATTTGGACGAAACAAAATAAATATTAAACTGGCTGATTGTCAAAGCGCGCAAAAAGATGGGAGTTGGCCATCTTTTCGCTTCGCGCTGCAGCTTCGACGATTTATGTGGCATGCTTTGTGCATTTTCATACAATTCATCTTATCTGTCAAAGCGAATCTGTCACGTAAAGCGAAGCAAAAGTTTTATGTGGCATCAGCTTTACGTCCGGTTACTCAATGTCTGGTTAACACTAATCGGAGGTTAAACATAGTTATCGACATTACCGAATCCCTGTTGTATGCATGGGCAACTCGGTGCCCTCTCCTTTCCTCGTCACGCTCTCTCCTACAAACGTCGAGTTGCGGCAACAAAAATCGCCGTGTGTAAATGAGCACTATAGTTATAACGAAACCACGGCCTTATTTGTATTGCGACGAATTCGTCAGCTGTTGTTGTTTATGTATTTCGATAGTTGTTGACGAATTATTTGGAATCAACTTTTAACTACTCCTAGGTATATCGATGGAATCTGATTTACGAATTAAATAATTTAAAAGCTAAAATAGAAAAATGTTATTAAATCTAAAGAAAGAACAACGTGAGCATTTACAGTTGTTGCACCAGCGGTCTCCTGATGATATTGTAGAGCTGTGCAAGTCTGCTTTTGAATACTTGAGTTACGGCCCCAACATTCCACGCTATCAGCAACTTGCCAAAAAATATGTTTCAAATCCAGAAGAAGTTCAGCATGCAGTTGAAGCACTTATTGCCTTGCTTATTGATGCTACTAAGGCTAATGCTAGTGAAATTGACTTAAAACAATTGCAACAAGAGGAAGGCTATAATGATAGCATTATAGAAGTGCTAACACAATTTGTGCACAGCAAACATCACTTTATCGAGGGATCCATTAAGTCTGCGAATATACGAGCATATCGGTTGGTAAATATTGAATGGCGATTGGAGGTACGTATAGCAACACGCAGTCTTTTAAGACAAAACAGTATACGCGTAACAATGAAGTTATTTCTACATACCGAACCTAAAAATGAAAACAGAGATTTGCTAGAAGTTGGCGAGCAGCAAGCAATTCATCCGGACGAGCGGCGAAACCGAAAGGATCTGCTTGTGCAGACAGATTTGAGTAGCCTGGTGCACATTATACAAGTATTAGAAAACGCTCTTTATGAATCAAAGAGTAGACGCATACGCAATATAGTTAGTGCAATACATTAAATAGAAATGTACGTTTCGTCGATAATGAAAGCTTTTTAAACGTATGTGAATACAATTTTAAAACTTTTATTAAAATCTAGAATATAAAAATTATATGCACATACTATTCTGTATTGTTTAATAGCTCTCGAGCGGCTGCTTTTATCAATTCTTTTTTCTTTTGTCTGCTCTCTCGTTTTTCCTCCGGAGTTTTCTTCAAACCCTTCACGCGACGCGTTTGTATCTTCGTCACATTCTGTTTTCCCAAATGCACACGACCATGTGTATTTCCCAGTTCATCGAAAGTAAGGTTCTTCTTCTTCTTTGGCTGCAATTGTTTAGGCTGCTTTCTTGCCTGTTTGTACAGATCCTCCGATGCAATTTTTGTGCGTCGGATCGAAAAATCTGCAGAAGGTCCAATTTCTACTAGTTCAATGCGCGGGGTCTTTTGGCCAGATTTTTTCAGCATTATCTTATAGGATCGCATCAGAATGGCCAAATCTTCGGTACATGTGAAGCTTATAACATGTTCAATTCCCTGGAGACGAATAGCGTCCACTTTATCCTTATGGAATGTATCTATAAGCAAATTCCGAAAACGACGCAATTCCTCAGTTTGATTCCAACGTGGCCCATTAAATATTAAACATGGTTTAACGTTTGTTCCAATTTTTTCGGTTTTGAACTCCGACATTGCCGTGTAATGTTTTATACCCAATTCTATCATATCCAACACCTCATTTTCAAAAATGCGTCCAAGTACCAAATTATTTGGGCGCTTTTTAGACGTTGAGCCAAATGCAAAAAGAGCACAATCATTTTTCATAGTCAAACTTAAAAAAAAAAGATATCAGGAGGGGTTTGTTATAGGCCACAAAAGACTCACAATTCCAAAGAAGAAGGGTCATCAAAAGGTGTAATGTCATTTTTACGGTTTAGCACTTTTAGCAGAGGCTTGCGCAGTTGTTGCAGGTCCTTCATGCATGATTTTATATCTCCGCCACATTTGCGTCCATCGACAAAGAGCATATTACGAGTGGACTCTATAAGCTGCGGCTCCCGCGCCACCAATATTTTTTTACCCTTGCGAGTTTTCGGTTTTCTAATTAATAAAATTTTAAATGTTTGCATAATTATCTGTATTGAAGTATTTACCTAATCCGCATTAAAGACATGTCGATTTGTTTTTAAATCTAAGCGAAAAATAAGAATTTTTTGTATTCCGGCCGTTGCACGTGTTGACAAGATATGATATTTAAAATAGGGATGTCGGAAAAACATCGATGCATAGAAAATATCGATGTTTTGCTTCAATGCATCGAAAATTTTACATTTAGTCTGTTCCTTTGAACTTCGGACTAAAACCTGTGGAACTGTCAAACTACAATTTTACGCTCTCAAATGAGAGTAAAAGGAGAACAGATGCAGAAGTGCATAGCACTATTTCCTGTAAAAATATAAGGTTCTTTGCTTTCACCGCTTTCTGTTTTTGTTTGCACAT
>NW_016161738.1:0-5487 GCF_001687245.7 Rhagoletis zephyria | reverse complement strand
CTCAGTTACTCTCTCAAATGTGTTCCCACTTACAGGTTTTATGTCAATAGGAACGACTTCCTGTAAGTTCTGACTAAATCCTGTAAACCGGACTGCTATTGGAACAGACTAATTTGATGTTTAAATAGTCGATGTATCGTTTCCATCGATGTTTCTCCAGTTCTATTTTATTGCGAAAGAGGAAAAGACGTATGTAATCTAAAAAATGCAAAGTCAATAAAAAATAAAAGGTAAAACTGTATGAAAAGAAATAAGTAAAATAGTGAAAATTTAATAAATCGACGTGAAGCTTTAGAATGGGAAAAACATCTAAAGACAAGCGAGACATTTACTATCGACTAGCCAAAGAAGAGGGCTGGAGAGCTCGGAGCGCTTTTAAACTTTTGCAGATCGATGAAAAGTTCCACATTTTGAAAGGTATTGTTGCAATGGTTTCCTTTTCATAATTTTTACACAGAATTTCTTTGTTTACAAGATGTCACACGCGCTGTAGACTTGTGCGCTGCACCTGGTAGCTGGACGCAGGTGCTTTCCAAACGTCTCTATGAAAATCGTACTAACAATGAGGAGGTCAAAATTATCGCAGTAGATTTGCAAGCAATGGCACCATTGCCTGGAGTTACGCAGCTTCAAGGTGATATAACAAAATTAAGCACTGCCCAGGCAATAATTGACCATTTTGGTGGTGAATCACAAAAGGCACAGCTGGTTATTTGTGATGGCGCACCTGATGTTACTGGTCTACATGATATCGACGAATACATTCAAAGCCAGTTGCTGCTAGCTGCACTTAGTATAACCACACACGTGCTAATGACTGGAGGAAATTTCGTGGCTAAGATTTTCCGCGGTAAAGACACAAGTTTACTTTACTCCCAGTTGCGCATATTCTTCGAGAAAGTATCAATTGCCAAACCTGCAAGCTCGCGTAATTCTAGTATTGAAGCGTTTGTCGTGTGCCAAAACTATCGATGTCCAGATGGCTACATTCCACAAATGATCAATCCTATGGTCGACGATGTGCAAATGATAGTTAATGCAACCGACTCGAAAGTAAATCAAAAACTTATACCGTTTGTTGTGTGCGGTGATCTAAGAGGCTTCGATTCGGATATGTCGTACAGTTTGAATGTGAGTATTGAGACAAAAATAGCTCTATTTGATGTATATAAAATTAATGTAACCGATTTCTTACTTATGTAAAGCTAAATGAGGATTCGGAGTACACGTACAGAGAAGTAGTTCAAAAACCTATTTCTCCTGCTTACAAAGAAATATTGGACAAACTTAAAAATTGTTCTATTAAACATACAGCCATCACTGTTAAGCATGACGATGAAGCAGATGTCACTGAATCAGAACCCGCAGTATCAAATGACGATCCAGAGTTGAAGTGAATGTACATGTTCCGATGAATAGCATTTAAGGTTAAATGTGTCTGGCTCTTAATAGAAATATCTTCCACTAAACTTGTGTTCTTGGGCATCATATAATCATAAATACTTATACATATTTGTTTCAACAAAACAAATAATTTTTAGGCAAAAAAAAACGACTTCAATTCTCAAATTAGTATGGGACCACCTGCGAGGTAACACCTTTTCTCTAAAAAAAAGCATTAGAGAAATCGGTTAACGTGGTCCAAAGTTATGCGGTAACATACACAAAATAAAAAACAACATTCCGTCGAATTGATAACCTTTACCTTTTCTTGAAGTCGGTTAAAAAATCAAATACATATACAGGCCATTTCTGAACAGAAAATTCCCGGGAGTTTCTCTCGTTCCCCTTTCCTCCTATCATGAATAAACATTTCCAGAGGATTTTTTATATTAAATTAAAATATTAATAAAATGAGCTGTCAAAAGTGTCAAACAGCTTTTTCGAAGTTCAAATTTCCTCCTCCCAAATGTGCAGGGAAAATGATATCTCTGGGTGCTAAATATTGGAGGATTTCTTTCTCGGGAGAAACAAATTCCCGGAGAACAAACTCCCCGGGAATATTAAGAATTGGGCTGATACATACATGCCAATTCTTAATACTCCCGGGGAGATTGTTCTCCGGGAATTTGTTTCTGCCGAGAAAGAAATCCCCCAATAATAACACCCAGGAGTAGCATTTCCCCCGAAAACTTTTGAGGAGGAAATTCGAACTTCGGAAAGAGTTTTTGAGAGCTCAACTCCGCCATTAAATATAAAAAATCCTCAAGGAATTTTTATTCATGATGGGAGTAAAGGATAAGAGAGAAAACTCCCGGGAAGTTTCTGTTCAGAATCGGCCTGGATATAATATCATATACATACATACTTAAACATATGTATATATACATCAAACATCTATGTAAACGCGTATGGTCGGCATGCGAGCGTTCCAAATCGAATATAGTAGTTTCATACATATTCGCACTTGTTATCGCGATCAAAATCGCGTGAGTGCAAAGTAGCAGTGCCTTGTATTTTAAAAAGTAATGGTAGAAATATAAGACACCGATGTCTTTCGTTTACTTCGATCATAGTACATATGTATCTGTAAGTTTAATATTTACACCTTTTCAATTTTGCACAGTTACTGAGTCGGATCTTTGTACTGTGGAACTGCTGCTTTCGGCGGGTTTAATTCCGTATTTATAGACTTTGTTTAGGCCCTCAGGAAAATCAGGCAGTAGGTTGTTAAAGTTCTCCACAGGTTGAGTTTGTTGTTCCGTCCAAATGCCATCTCCAGTAAAATGGAATTCGCATTCGATTAAGTAAAGAATGAGTGTGAGCATTTCATGGTTATCCAAATAAAAAATGCTGTTCACCGGCAGTTGTAATTCTTCCAGAACTTCTGGGTTTTGTAGTTGCATAAGCTTCTCTTCTATCCGTTGTCTGCGAATTAGGAAATTTTGCAAATTAATTTTTTTTTTTTTTTAAGAGATATTCTGAAAATGTTAAATCTTACATGGGGTATAATAATACGTGGATGTTATCATAAATGGCCGATATTGGAAACTTTTTCGATTGTAAAAAATCAAAACACTGCTTTAGTTGCAACACCGGTATGTGACACCAATTTGGATGTCTTGCAAGTAATGTGCGCACATCATTTTCGTCTTTCTTCAAAATGTTTGCCAAATAAACTACAACATCACGGCCTTTAGTGCGATCGGTTCCCTCGCGTGCAAATCTGTAAAAGCAAAGAAAAATGTTATAAGGATAACATTTTTTTTAAGATACGTAGGCACAACATACTTGGCAAACTTTTCCGAGCCCCCTGATAAAATGTGTAACGAGGCACAACGCACCTTTAGCTGATTCAGGTATTCTAGGCGCAAACGAGCTTTGTTTTGGTAATGTACCAGCCGAAGTACACGTGGGTTGGTGCCCAACACTTTGAATTCCTCAATGGTGTGCAGGTCTTTCAGTCGTTCCAATACTGTATCCGATCCAAGTGTCAATATTTCCAAACATTTTGTGACTGCCGATTCAGAAATGCCATACGCTTTTACATGTTCAAGTGTTTTCAACAATCCATCACAGGAAGACATTAATATCTTCGGACGTCGATAGACAATATCGCGCATATCCTGCCCATCTATGCTTACAATTTCTTTGATAATGCGTCGAATATTATCCGCATCACCATATAATAGGTAAGCATTTTTAATTATACGCTCTTTTGGAAATCGTAGATCTTCGAGCAGCACCTGCACTACTGATTGGACTGATTTGAAACTGCGGTGGCGCACACGGTGGTACACTTGCCATAGTTTTTTAATGTCGTTGTCGTTCGTATCTAAACGTTGCCGCAGATATGCATTAAGTATGCATTCTCGAAAATATTTTAAATGTATTGCTTCGTTTAAATCCTTAAATCTTTCGGCGGGTAGCTCCAGATCATTGAAACTGTTACATAAGTTTTCCAATACATTTGACTCGAATGGGATATATCCATGGGATTTCAACATAGAAACTGTCTTATTTAAAACAGTTATGTATTTCGACAACAACACCAGAGTGATGGGTTGAAAACCACACTCATGAAGAACTTGGTAACGATTCTCGACTGTTAGGGCATTTTGATATAGCATTAATGGCTTTGTGAGTATTGTTTCGACATCAAAATTTAACCTCTTCAAAGCATTGGCTGTGTTAACTGCGTCTTGTCGTTTAACGGTTTTCAATTCTGGATGCTTTTCTAGTACGGCATTCCATCTACGATGAGTGGAGCCTGAATAGTTATTACAAAAGAAGGTTTTTAGTTATAAGCCAACGTTGTAGTCTACTCCACTTACCTATTTGGCATTTTAAATAGTGTGCGTTCACTGGCTCCTCCTGAGGCACTTCTAGTCCATTAGCACTTTCTGGTGGGGAGACGGCGTGAATGTTGTTCTTTGACGTCATGGACTTGCTACTTCGACGGATGTTCGAAGCAAAGTTGCGTTGGAACATCCCTTCAAAGTGTCCGAACAAACGAGTTATGCTTTTCTGGTTGTTTCGCAACATAATTTTAATTAAGTTTGAAAAGTTTTAATCTAGATAAGAGCCAGAAGGATTTATATCCCATTTGTTTTCGCAACAGCTGTTTTTATTTCCTTGCGTGTTATCCATTATTGCTTTTTTGTTGTGATTTTTAGATTCGGTACAAGGCAAGGCGAATTTATACTTCCTACTAAATTCGCCTTGGTCAAAATGAAGTGTTTCAAGGCGAATTTATACAAGGTGGTGCTGTAAAATCAGCTGATTTCTGCGCCTTACATGTATCTTGTTTTTCATGAACGAAAGACACAAGATCACGCGGGAAGGAAAGAACGAAAAAAGTTATTTTCTAGCTGCCGAAATCTCGACGCCATCTTTGTTGTAAGAAGTAAACAACGAAGAGAACGGAGAAAACCGCGAAATTGTTGAACGCATGAAAAATCATTTTTATTATGCAAATTCTTCTAAAAATCATGCCGTTGTGTTAAATTATTCTTTATCTTATGTGTACACACGTTGTCACAAGCGAAAATGAAGAAAATTGCAGTAAAAAGCCACCACCAAATTGTAAAGAACGAAGAAATGTAAATAAACGGCTAATGTCAAAATCGTTCAACTTTTTTCCTTAATGCGATTCTAACGGGCTACTCCTGCCCGCGTGATCTTGTCTTTTTGGTTCATGTCTTGTTTTTGCTTTTACTGATTTGACAGCACACCTTGTATAAGGTGCAATCCCAAGAATGATAGAATACAAGATTGCGCCAATCGAGCTGAGAGCAACTGGCAACTGGATCGTGGTGCAATCCCGTATTCCTCGGACTCGCATGAACGAAAGACACAAGATCACGCCTTAAGGAAAGAAAGAAAAAAGTTATTTTCTAGCTGTTGAAATCTCGACGCCATCTTTGTTGTAAGAAGTAAACAACGAAGAGAACGGAGAAAACCGCGAAATTGTTGAACGCATGAAAAATCATTTTTATTATGCAAATTCTTCTATAAATCATGCCGTTGTGTTAAATTATTCTTTAT